>NW_003547311.1:13755-15461 GCF_000090795.2 Amphimedon queenslandica | reverse complement strand
TGATATTAATAAAACAGATAATGAAGATCAGACATTAGTACATCATGCTGCATGGAGTGGTAACTTTGATTTAGTTCAGTATCTTATTACTGAACAAGATCTGTCTCCTACTGCAGTTACTAAGATTGGCCTCACTGCTTTACATTATGCCTCATGGTCTCTTAACTTATCTCTTGTTAAAGAATTAATAACTACCTATCAGTTAGATCCTCATCAAGCTGACAGTAATGGTAAGCTACCAATTCATTATGCTGCCGAATCTGGTGATATTTTACTACTGGAATTATACGTGAAGGATTACAAGTGTAGTCTGAGCCTAACAGATAAGGATCGTTGGAATATATTTCATTATTCATCATTCAAAGGTCACCTTCATTTTATCAAACATGTCACCAGTCATCATTCTCACTCCATCAGTTTATTACACTCCATTGACAAGAAGGGACACATGCCATTGCATTTTGCACGTCAGAATGGACACACTCAATTGGTTAAATTTCTAAAAGAAGACATGAAGTGTGAGACTAAAGAGAAAGCAAATGATGAATGTGTCTTACTGTAACTAACAATTGACTGACTCCTATTCATATCATTAATACATTATATCTTATGTCAACCATCACACAACAATACACTGTATACAGTTGTCCCATCGTATCACTATTGTACAACCTTATCACCATTACACCATATACCCACAGGTACACCCCAATGGTTGCCAATATCACCAATCCTTCTTCTTTAATATATTCTCCATTATTATTAATTAGTATAATTGTTATTCTTATACTGTAATACTTTTATGCACATGCACATTTAATTTGTTGTTACACTTAAATCATTATTAATTATTATTATTATTAATTAATTTCTTGCACAGCTTCCATTATAATAGACCTTATGCACCGAAATGATTCTAATTAACGCCCACCCAAAGTGGTGGTAAAATGGCGGATTTTTGGAGGGAAAGACAGGCTAAACAATCTTCTCTTTTATCCATCCATTCTAGCTGTGGGAGCCACTTTGAGCTGTCCTTTTGTTTCAGTATACTCTATTTATCTCTTTTGTAAGCTCTTTGGTTGCTGTTTTGGCTTTTATAGCATTTTATCATAGGAATATTCTCAACCATTGGCCATAGAGGTTCTGCGCGAGTCAATTAATTGATGCACTTCCTTGACAACCGTTGCTATCCGCCATGTTGGGTGTCTGAGAGCGCGATAATTAGCTTGTGGGTGTAGCGCTACAATGGTTCTTTTATCAGAATATGCAGCTAGCTTACCTCCTGCTGAAAAGAGTAGATATATAAATAAATTGGAGAGATGTAGAATGGAGAAAGATCCATATGTTGTGCAGGATGACTGGCACACAGAATGTGATAGGCTTCCTGACTTGGCTTGGCATGACATCACATCTTACATGGTGTGTACTCCTAGTCCATACACTAAGGAGTCCATTAAAGCAAGTTATTGGCATGCTATTAAAATAACTTATAAATAATAAAAATCATAGGCATGGAAAGGAATGTTAGGTTCTGAAGGATTTTGCCACGGTGTTGCAGGATGGGTACTTGAATTGCAGGTCCATATGTTTGATGATTCTTATCTGTTCAGAGCCAAAGTAAGTTGCCACTGGAGCTAAATAAAGGTTAAACAAAATAGGTGAAGCATTCACAGAGGTCATCAGCAACTCCACTTCTGCCATGGGCT
>NW_003547311.1:6252-9347 GCF_000090795.2 Amphimedon queenslandica | reverse complement strand
GATGGACTGAGACTAACTCTGATGATAGACACTAGTCATAGGACTCAGCTGAATGCACTTCTATCTTCCTAGCAATGGAGGGGCAAGCGCCCTGGCTCCTGAAAGCAAAATTTAGAAAAACGGGAATGGCCAATGGTTGAGAATATTCCTATGATAAAATGCTATAAAAGCCAAAACAGCAACCAAAGAGCTTACAAAAGAGATAAATAGAGTATACTAAAACAAAAGGACAGCTCAAAGTGGCTCCCACAGCTAGAATGGATGGATAAAAGAGAAGATTGTTTAGCCTGTCTTTCCTCCAAAAATCCGCCATTTTTACCACCACTTTGGGTGCGCGTTAATTAGAATCATTTCGGTGCATAAGCTAAGGTCCATTGATTATGACGTTTTGAATAATTATATATTTTTTACATTTTAATAACATAATTATTTTAATTATACAAATTAAATATATCTACAGATTTTTTCCAGTTCTCCAGGTACACCTCCAGACAGTGTCCATAGTTCATCTTCCATCAGTTTATTTAATTCTATAGTAATACAACACAATAAACAATAATAATAATATACTGTTCAGTCTTATATCTATAACCACATTTAAGGCCTTTTCACACTGGCACAGTTTTCAAAGCGCTTTGATGCGCTTTGTTGATACAGCTGAAATAATGTGCATTGATCGTGTTCACACTAGCAGCTGAATTATGTATCATTTTGTGTTCTTGTTGCCATTGGTTTACATTGGTCGAAGCACATCACTTCACATCAATCCACCTCTGGAGGTGAAGTGAGAGTGATGCGCATTAATTTAAAACCACTCTAGTGTGAACACGATTAATGCGCATCAATGTGCATTACTTGTGCCAGTGTGAAAAGGCCTTTACTCTATGACCAGTGCCAGTCTCCTTTAGAAATAAACCAGTTTACATGAGGACATTAATCAATGTTGTTTAGCACTGGCTTATCTAAAGCTAGGTTTACATTTGATGAAACGGTCAAAAGTGCGTGGGCGATTTGACCTTTTGACACAAAATTGGTCAAATTTCAATTTTGCATTCAATTACATTGCGTTTTATGGCAAATGTAAACCAGGCTTAAAGTGCCTCAAGTATAGTATGTGGTGTAGATAATCAAACTGGTTTAAGTACTGAAGGAGGAGCAGCAAGTGTATTGTGTATATACAATGTATCATTATAAACTGATTTAAACACAGCTACAGGTGGAACCACTACACCTCATGGTTTATGAACCACTTTAAGTTAAAATGGCTTGTAGCATAAAAGTGGCTTAATGTACACACAATAAATAAACAAATAAATAAACTCACCTTTATCCATCCATTTCTCTTTATTAAGATTATTAATATAAGTATTAAATTCACCAGCAGAAAATGGCATCACTTTAACCGGATCAAAACTCTCCAATAAATATCTACCCTAAAACACAAAGTGGGTGGAGCAAGCCACACCCATTGTTTACAGTATTGTTTGTGTTTACAATACCTTCCTCCCTAAGACCATGCCAGTATATCTAGTACCTTTAGTCCTCATGTTCTTCATTAACCTCCTGGACACTGATCCAACCACAACACCTTTAAACTATAATAAAATTTATTATTATTATCATTATTATTATTATTATAAACCCAAAAACAAGAACTAATTATTATTATTATTATTATTATTATTATTATTATTATTATTATTATTATTATTATAAAAATAACGAACATGTACAAAAACAATAACTAGAAGAAAAGAATAGGGGAAAGAGGGAGATCCCAGAGGAGACAACAGAAAAACAAAAGGGAAACATGAAAATATTATTATTATTATTATTATTATTATTATTATTATTATTATTATTCAAACATATCTGAAATACAGTGTAGGGTGGGTTACAGAGAAAGAGAATAAAACAGGTTAAACCAGAATAGTAGGATAGTTATTATTATTATTATTTTTATTTTTATTTTTACTTTATTTGGTTGTAAGAATTCCCTTAAAGTCTTTACTATACACAAATGCTCTGGCTGAACCTGTCAAGAGAGAAGGAGAGAGAGTGTGTGTTAATTAATATTAATTATACCTCATCATTAAATACAGACCTGTTTAAAAGAGGTTGGACAATAGCATCCATTAATATCATCAACAGCTAGTAATACTGACTGTCTATAGGGTACCAGTATAGGAGAGGTGATACATAATGTATTGATGGTACTTGTTCAATACTGATATCTCATTGAATATTGTATGGAATACATTATGGGATACCTTTGGTTTAGCAATACCCTAATAAACAATTAGAGGAGAGGAGAGAGGGAGGGGGTGTGGTTGATAGTGGTTCATTATTATTATTATTAATATATACCAGTTTAATAATGTCAATGAGACTCTCACCAGCTTTAACAGTCTCCTTATTGTTCCAGATGTAATCTTGAGACAATTTTAACTAAATATAAAAAGAAAATTACTTTTATTAGATTTGTGTATTTTACTTATGTTGTGTAGAAATTTTGAGCTGATTATAATCAAAAATTGGGCCAAAGTCCCTGTACTGGCCAAATTTCGTCAAAAATGACAAGGAGAGAATTCTCCATTTTTATTACATTTCCTGATACATATACATGTTCTTATGTTGTGTAGCAAGTTTGAGCTCATTCCGATCAAGTTTGGATTTTTAATGATTCTTAAAAGTTGCTCAAAAATTGGACAAAAATCCCTGTACTATAGTACAGGGATTTTAGCCAAATTTCGTCAAAAATGACAAGGAGAGAATTCTCGATTTTTATTCCAGTTCCTGATATATATACATGTTCTTATGTTGTGTAGCAAGTTTGAACTGATTCCGATCAAATCTGGATTTTTTGTGATTTTTAAAGTTTCTCCAAAATCGGACCAAAGTCCCTGTACTATAGTACAGGGTACTTGATCAATAATGGCCAGTAGTGAAGTAGCTCCTCCCAGTACATTATTAATACTATTATTAATATATTATTTACTTCAGATATATGTTGATGATTCACTTCTTTAAACTGAGATAGCCAGTCCACTGTATCATCAGGTAAGTCATACAGTCCATCAGTTTGCAGTAATGGC
>NW_003547311.1:3845-5676 GCF_000090795.2 Amphimedon queenslandica | reverse complement strand
TGCTGTGCAGTAGTTGGTTGCTGTCATTGGTTGGTTTGATGGTCTTGAATAATTTATTAATGGAGAGAAGACTCGGTGGATTTTTCTACACTAAGAATATAAGAAATAAAGAAGAAAATATGGACTTTCTTACTTGCATAATGGCCGCCATTTTATTTCTAATTAATATTCATTGGTTATAATTCATTATGATGAATCTAATTATCTATTCATTGATGGGTGGGTCTCTTCCATATTTGGTTGTCGGGTGGGGCTGGAATCCTTGCAGATTTTTCACGCGCAGGCTTTACCGGCTAAAGTTCTCAAGTTACAGTCACACTAGCTGTAGCTTAGAGCTTGTATTTAAATCTAATCGTCCTCAGTGATCCAGTGTCTGCGCAAAAGAATAAAGAAGGATAAAAATGGCTGAAACTAAAATGGAGAAACCTAGAATAGCAGCCATGGAAAGAGGTACTTGGTGCTACAGTTACATGATATTAATTTACTTCACCTTTAGGTCCTGGCCCTGGAAGATACACCTTACCTAACTTGACAGGATATCAAGCACACGATGTATCTAGGAAACTACACCCAGCATACTCTTTTGGATTGAGACTTGGAACATCATGTCAGTAAAAGTTTTTTTTTAGCAAAAATTAATCATCAATCCCCCCTCTCTCTTTCTCTCTGTTAGTCATTAAGAAGCAGATAGGGCCTGGTCCTGCTTATCTCATTGACCCAATGATGACAAGGTATGGTAGGGACGGGACTGCCCAGTACTCACTCCACAGTCGGCACAAAGAGCTGGAGCCTTTCAAGACACCAGGACCAGGGGCACACTGTCCTGAGAAATTTGCTGATCCGTCACGCCATAGACCACCTGCTTACTCAATGGGAGGAAGAACAAGATACAGGAAGAGTATGTACTATCATTCATTGTGTAGAGTAACTGATGCTAACTGATGCATGCTAAAATACTCTTCAATATGTGCATGAACATTCATTACAAGTATATTATTTTTCTTTTTGTATAGGAGATGCTAATCCTTCCCCAGCCTCCTACACTCTTCCCTCAATGCTTGGTGATAAAGTACCCAACCGTACATCCTCTGCTTGCTACTCAATGGCCCCACGGTCTAAACTTGGAGGCTTTGATACGGATTATGCCAAAACTCCAGGTCCTGCTAGATACAACACAACCAGTGCTGAGATCACGCAAAGAAAAGCTCCTAATTACTCAATGCAGAGCAGAAACTACATGCCAACTGGTAAGGATACTACAATCATTAATAATGTGTTTTTATGCTATTGAATAGATGCTACAAGAATACCAGGCCCAGGAGCACACTGTCCTGAGAGGGTGACACTCAACAGAAGAGCTGCTCCAGCATATTCATTGGGAGTGAAGCACTCTGAGTACATATGTCCATTGGTCACTGATACTCCTGACGACTAGCAGAAACAAACGATACAGACTTTTGTACATACCATGCATTATCCTTGCCCCCATTTTAATACAGATTTTATTTTTGATTTTTGCTATGATAGTTTGTATTACACAGCTATAGAGTAGTTTCATATTATTATTATTTTAGTTTTTTTATTACAATTGTTTAAGTTTTTGATGGATATACTGGAGCTGGTGGTTTGAATGAGGGAGGGGGTGGAAGGAAATGTGTTTGGTTTGTTGTTGCAAATGAAACTTCAGTTTTAGGCAGCTTCCAATGGCTCTTCTTAAGCTAAAAAAAATGATTAAAATTTTGTCATCATTCATTATTTTGAGCTCACGTGTCTTTTATTAAGAGAACGTTGTGCCACTTTCTTGACATCATAAGAGTCCTTGATTGTTGAT
>NW_003547311.1:0-3671 GCF_000090795.2 Amphimedon queenslandica | reverse complement strand
ATACTCATTAATCTTCTCATGGGTATGTCGTTTCCGTTTATTATCTTTCATCATCTTTATTGATGATTTGTATGTTTTATCGTGAGCTACTCGTTTTATCATATCCTTTACTTGAAGACCCCTCCCCTCCCTCTTCACCATCATGAGGTACATGCACACAGTATGACTTCATTTGCTCACTAGTCATATTCAACTCTTTATTTCTATCACCTATAATCAAATTAAAATGATTTGATAATAATTCATTGTTCTTTTACCAAATGGTATGCTTGTTACACCATTTTTCTCATTCAGTGTCAGACGAGACAATTGTCCTCGCTCCGGTCGACCGGTGTACTGGTAAGTGTCCTCCATTGTTGTAATAAACTCACTGTCCTTATGAGCTTCAATACCTCCTAAATAAGAGGTATATAGTGTATTATTTCATTTGGTTTATTGTTTATTGTTATCATACTTTTAACGTTGTCTTTATTAAGTTTGGCTCCTATCTCTTTGTTGATTTTTCTCTCCTCTTCAGTTATTGGATGATGTACATACGACTCCAAGTATTGAGTTCCATCTCCAATAGCTTGAGAATTATTAGGAGGAGGTAGGGGGAGAGGAGGAGGAGAAGGAGGACGAGCAGTTTTAGTACCAATGATGCAACTAGTTGGATGATACCTCATTCTGTTATTATTATTGCTATTATTATCATTATTATTAGGAGAAGGATCATTATTTTGCTGATGTTCAATTGAAAACATAATCCTGTTAGTTGTCATGAACTCATTACTTCTCAAATTTGAAGGGAACTTCAAATGACTCCCAAAGACTGAGAGATGAGCTGGAGGAGCATGAGAAGAACAACCTTTGGAATATGAGTCAGGCCCAAGGTCCTTATAACACTCTTTAGTGGTTGATCTGTACGGCTCTTGGGGCATATTGATTCTCTCAGTTATAGTGAGGCCAGAAGGAGGAAGAGTAGAGGGTTTAGTTGGAGATATTGTTTGTTTTTGAGGAGTAGGATCAATAAATGCTCTACCTGTGGTGGTTAATTCAGAAGGGAGGAGAGCTTTCTTCTGTAGGTGGTATGGGAAATAGAGCGAGGCTTTGCTCTGCATCATCATCTTGAGCTGAGAAGAAAAGAAGACCCTTTGGCTTTTGAAACTAGCACTATCCAAGGACGCTTGGTGGAAACCGCCTCAACCCGGGAAAGTTACTGCGCATGCGTCCTCTCAACACCCACGCCTTGTTGCACCTTGAGCTACCACCCACGCGAGGCCTCGTGTTTTCTGGAGATCAAAATGGAAGGACTTACATTTCTTCTTCAAACCTTTGTCTCCACTCTAGCCAGCATGATGGTGGGATTCCTGTGGCACTCTGAGCTCCTCTTCGGTAGAAGCTGGTGGAGGAACACCTTCCCAGGGATCAGATTCGGGGATACAAAGTTATTCAAAGAAGCAGGGAACTTTCCACTCTACATGACAATGATAGTAACAATAATACAGAATATAGTACTAACCTATGTTATTAATACACTCTATCCTTTACTGGTCCAGACTACAGGGGATGGGGTATTCTTTCCAGCTGCCTGTAGTGTGGTTATCTCCATCATTCTCTCCTGTGTTATATTCCCTCATTTTGTGTACAGTCGGAAACCTTTTGTCCTCTATCTGATTGCAGCTGGACATAACGTATTCCAGACCACAGCCGCCATTTTTGTAATCTATTACCTCATAGCAACCGGCAAAGACTAACAAACTATTGACTACCACCATTATATAACCAAAACTCACATTTAATTAATTAATAATGGTTTATTTAATCACGGGCTCATGTTATCGATTAATCATTTTTGTTGTATTTTTTTGATGATTTTGATAAAAAAATTAGCTGATCACACCCATCCATCATATAATATACTAATAATAATCAATATAGATCCAATCATAATAAACTATATATTATTCATATAAACTATTATATACAACAGTAATCCCAACTACACAGTATACACTTGAACTAATAGAAGGACTCAATAATGTCACTGTACTTAATGGTGATGAACCTTCTCTTTAGCTTCATAGTGTGAGCTGAGAGAGAAAGAAAGAGTATATTAAATTGTAATCATTTTCTGTTGATAATGATGTACTTAGTTCTCCTGACTGAATTGAGAAGTCACGATCCAAAATTGACCACTTGACAATCTGAAAAATAAAATGAAAAAATATGTACATGTACATATATCACATTAATCTTATCCTACTCCCTCTCTCTTACCTTGTGCTTCTTACAGGCAGCTCCTCTATTAACTCTATCAATCCCGTTTTGAATCATCTTGAGTACCCTGTGGTCGCTGGGTTCATCCAGGATATCCCTCACAGTCTTTGACTGACTGCCACAAGACTGGCATATAGCCAGGGCAGTGGGGTTGAGCCGATCAGTAGCATAACCAGTCACATCATCAAACTCAACCTACAGAACATTGCTGCATTAGAGTGGTGTACATATGCAGCTGGTAATTTTGGAGGCGAAATTTTGGAAAATTTGGCATTTTGACAGCCAAATAATATTTTAACAATATGCCTATGCTCAACCAAATTAAAAAACTTCCAGTCATCAAAAATTTAGCAATACCGTATAGCGGAAAATTTTCATGGCCCAAAATTTTCGTGGATTTCGCGTTTTTTTTCAAAACCCACAAAAATAAAATCCGCAAAAATCGATTTTATACGGTTTAAGATGACCGAATTGTAGAAAACCACGAAAATTAAAGCCACGAAATTGATTTTTGGACGGATCCACAAAAATTTTGGGCCACGAAAATTTTCCGCTATACGGTACTCCCCTCTCCAAATTACCAGGTATAAAGTGTTATAATTAATACTTTTAATGTGATGAGACAGGATATGTAGCTCTTCTGGTCTCCCACTATCACTGCATTACTGACTATTGGCAGCTGCTCCTTCAACGCTGACTCAATCGGAACTGGAGCAATATTCTCACCAGTTGCTAATACCAGCAACTCTAAATAGTTATAATAAATAAATAAATAAATAATATTAATTACCTTTAGCTCTGCCAGTAATGTAAAGAAATCCTTCCTATAAAATAAGAACATGTATTAATGTAATGTGGAGAAACCTCTTTGTACTATAGTACAGGGACTTTTGCCCGATTCTGGAGCAACTTTTAAAATTCGTAAAAAATTTAATTTTGATCAGAATCAGCTCAAACTTTCTACACAACATAAGAACATGTATATGTATCAGGAAATGTCATAAAAATGGAGAATTCTCTCCTAGTCATTTTTGGCAAAATTTGACCAAAATCCCTGTACTATATATATGTACTTATAGCAAGGCTGCAAAAGTTGTGGCAGCCATTTCGAAGTGGGGTGAATCTAGTCTCGCGTAGCCAGACCACACCCTCCGTGCCTACGGGTGGTCTGGCAAATTGACCATACTCCGCTCGTTCTGGTTCACCCAAAAATGGGTGAACCAATTTTTTTGCTCTACTTCACCCAGAAACGGGTGAATTGATACAGTAACTCTTGACTCTTCTCTTCTACTACCTTCTTCTTAAGTGACAAAAAGCTAGAGGAACAGCTGTGACAAATTATACATCTTCTCCCTCTCACGGCCCGCTTGATCTATGCCAATTAAAGGGCTACCAAAGCTCTCTTCCGAAAG
>NW_003547310.1:20394-21656 GCF_000090795.2 Amphimedon queenslandica | reverse complement strand
CACTGAAGGACTAGACCCATAGATATAATCATAGTATGTACGGCAACTTTAAAAATTCGTTAAAAATCTAATTTCATTAAGAATCAGCTCAAACTATCTACACAACATTAGTGCATGTATTTGTATCAGAAAAAAAATATTAAAATGGAGAATACTCATTCAGCCCCTCCTGTCATTTTCATAACAACCCACGTGTTTAATTTAAATATTTTAGTACAGGAAGGAAAACAATAACTTACCTCCTTCCTGGCTTCCTCCCTCCCTCTCTATCTCTTTCTTTGTTTGGTGTGTATTGGTACTCTACTTGACCTGTAGCTCCAGCCAGTCCTTTCTCTAGGATATTATGATACTCTTTGATATTATAACGTGGCCGGTCCGGGCCCTCTTCTCTCTCTTGTCATCTCTCCTCAGACTAACCCTCTCCATCTGTCTCTTCCCGTTTAGACTAGCAGCAAGTATAGCTAGGTAAACCAATGGCGGATTGGAGAGAAAGAGAGAGAGAAAGAGAGATTGTGCTAGTACAGTGACATTATTTCTATTTCTCTCCCCAGGTCTTTGTGGATTAAAGTTTGTTATGTGTTCCAATATGCTGAGAACAAGCTATCAATCCTCAAAACATGGAAGCCATTTTGTTACCTGTTCCCTCTCACACCAGTCAATGACAGCTCTGGACCGATCAATCAGAATGAAGGCGAGTCTTCAGAGATGAAAGGAAACTTAAAGAGTAGGGAATATAAATCACGATCACCATCTCCTGATGAAATGTAAGAGGATAATGTACATGTACAATCATATTACATGTACATGTATATACTGTTGGTTTTCAGGTAGTACAATAATTAATGTATAATAATGGTAATAATGAAATGTCAGTTTTTTGTTTACAATCTTCAATGTCAATTTGCCAAGATAAAACCCGGCCAAACCACATATTAGTTATATTATAATAAATAATTTTGCTATTATCATCATCATCATCATCATCATCATCATCATTATTATTATTATTATTATTGTAGTGATGAGGGCCAGACTATTTCATCATTAATACAGGACCTCCTTAAGATCAGTCAAACTGAAACACAACCACAGGTAACTTAATATAGTAACCCAATCTCTCCTTTAGAAATACAAACAGACATATTACATGTACATACTACATATGTTATCTTATAGAATTGTTGAGGAATTAATATTAATGATTAAGATTTCCATGAATAAATCACTGATATAAAATCAACTCCATTTTACTTTATTTTTCC
>NW_003547310.1:18156-20005 GCF_000090795.2 Amphimedon queenslandica | reverse complement strand
GCATGTGCTCATGCTAGCATTGATATAACTACATGTAGCTACATGTATTGTATGATAGTTTAATGTAAAGAATTTGTTTATTTTAATTATGTCTTATGTCTACATACTGTGTTGTTGTTCTTTAGGAGAGAAGTGCTGATAAGATACAGCTGCTCCTACAAGAGCTGAATGAATTAGCAGCTGCTGGTGGACTAACTGGCAACAATGTAATAACAACAATAATAATAACAATAATAATAACAATAATAATAATAATCTCTTCTCTCCATAGGATGATGCCCCAGCTGGTGCTTCTCCTAGAGTCAGTGTCCTATTGGAGGACCTGAGTACTCTAGAGTCATACTTAACCCAATTCATATCGGACGATGAGGAGGGGCACCTACCAGTGAGTGAACCACCTGTACATGTATACTTGAGTTTGAACCTGTTTGATTTTGACTGAACATTTTGTACCAAATGACTTACTATTTAATTTAGAAAAGAAATGACTGAATTTATATTACAGTAACATTATACAATGATTGTTCTTGCTGTATTTCTTTCCCTTTGTTTCCATAGTTACCTCCTGACCGGATGAGCTCTCTTGAAACCATTCTTGAAGAAACAGCATCAAAGGAGTCCTCACCGCTACACTGTAGGAGCCCTCTGCCACACAAAGGAAAGAAACCACACCCACTAGCTGTACAGACGATAGAAGAGGAGCGAGAACTCACCCACTCACAGAACGAGATCAGTCAGACTCTTCTGCTGTTACAGAAAGTCGCTAAATCTCACGAACTGAAACAATCTCTACAACAAATGTCGGACATGCACCGCCAGGAGGAGGAGGAGGAGGAGACCACACCCACTACTGGGGAAGGGGTGGGGTCAGATCAAGAGAAGACCCCACCCGGTTCCGCCAGGGAGAGAAGAGAATCGTTGAAAGTAAGAGAATGTTTGTGCTCAAACTACCTGTCCTGAATACAGAGGTGTCCTCATTTCAGAGGTACTTTTGTATAGGCTTGTACCAATTGGGACATTACAAAATGTTCTCATTATAAAGAAGTCCTTATACTGTATAAGTTTATTTGTTTTTCCCTCCATTAGAATCAGCTTGATTCTTCACAAAATGAACTGGATTCACTCATAAGCTCACTGGTAAGTAGGGGATGTTCCTCTGTTGCCATGGTAACGTGTCCCCCTTTAGGACCAACACCAAAAGTTCATGTCCTCCCAGAGAGAGCTCCAGGAAGCTATGGATTCACTGGTTAGTGAGTGGAGCAGGTGCTGTTTGGGAGGGAAATGGTTTACTAGTAAAAGGTTTCATCACTTGAAGTGATTACTGAAGGCTTACAAGTACATGTACATTAACAGCTGCTACATAACAACAACAACCATTAACAAACAAACAATAGATATTATAGTGACAGTGTTTATTATAGAAAGCTTTGTATGTTTACATTTATCTTAATAAATACCAGTAACGTGTACAGTAATTGTTAATGTAATCTTCACCATTGATAAGGAAGGAAGGTAGATTATACATGTATGTACATGTACAGTGAGTGAGTTTCTAAACCTCATCTCAAACTAAATTATGTGATCTTCATCTCCTCATAACAATGGCTGTCATGTGCCTGTTACAAGCCACCTATACACATTCTTAATATGTGGAGTATATGTCATATAAAGCATATAAATTACACATGTATAATAGTACATCTATTACAAGCCAGGTATGCACACACACTCATATTAAAGTACATGTATATGTAATATAGATTATATTGATGTATTGAGATGTATCTCATTCATTCTTACAATGGAACAATGGGACACTATTGGTTGTTATTGCTTTACATTCCGTTGA
>NW_003547310.1:15007-16424 GCF_000090795.2 Amphimedon queenslandica | reverse complement strand
TAAGAACATGTATGTGTAGCAGAAAATGTAATAAAATTGAGGGAATCTCACTTTTTTATTTTTGGCAAAATTTGGCCAGAGACCCTGTACTATAGTACAGGAACTTGTGTCGGATTTTTAAGAAACTTCAAAAAAATTTCTAAATCCAAACCTGATTGGGATTAGCTCAAACTTTCCACACAACATAAGTGCATGTACATGTATTGAAAACCTTTTAATGTATTCTCGTTATATTCCAGATACCATCAGTCCCGGTCAAAGGAGCGTCCATTGTATCACAGTAGACACAGGTCACCCAGTGGGGACAGTCAGGACGAGGAGAGGAGAGATGGGAGGAGTCAACAACGGGGACATAGACACGAGTCTGGATATGAATCTCACCAGGTTAACAATAATAATAATAATAATAATAATAAATAAATAAAGTAAATAAGTATTTTAGTCATAATTAAATACAGTACTTTTGATAGTGAATTTTCGGCAAATTGCTAAGTTTTTCTATTTGATCAGTTCATTTAAGTTAAGATTGTTTGGTACATGTACTGGTGACACTAAAGCACCAAAGATGATAATCCTCTCTCTCTATTTGATCTCCTTCCTCTTTAGGACTTTGAGTCTCCAACTTTAACTCGTAGGGCTCGCGGGAGAAACAACAGTGATAGTACCTGGGGCCCTTCGACCCCGCCCACTCCCAGAGACTCCAAGAAAGGATTCTTAGGGTTTTTCTCAAAGGTACTTTAAATTTATTTAATTATTTATTATTTTTGTTATTTTTCCAGAAAAGTGCAAGTTTGACTAGCCTTGCCTCTACAAAATCAGTAAATTATCTCTCTCTCTCTCTCTCTCTCTCTCTCTTTACTGTTATAATACTAATACATTTACAGTGTATCTCTATGTTCTGGTATTTATGTTGATGTACTGTGACACTTGTTCTGTACATGTAAACATTATTATTGTCTCCTATAGGACAGTGGTGAAAGAGGCAGTATATCAAGTTATAAACTTTGAAAGAGGGAAAGGGACAATTGCGTACCATTATTGATCTTGTTAGATAACATTTGAATGATGTTCACGATGTAACTGTAAATTTTGTCTTTATCAATTTTTTCTTATTATTAATTTATGCATATTTAAATTATTTTTGTTCTTTCTTTCATTCATTTATATTATATTTTTGTAATTATTATTATTATTTATTGTTATTATTTTGTACTGCACATGCACATACATTTATTATTATTGCATTGTATTATTATCAAAAACAATGTTTTGTAGCATAATAAATTTAATCATCATTATGGTAATTTTAATTAACTTGTACTTCAAAGTAGGCGGGATTTTCACATCAATGTGGGTAGAAATTTTTATTTATGCATAAAATTTGGTAATGTTGGCTTCAAACTGGGCAATATTTAAC
>NW_003547310.1:12955-14752 GCF_000090795.2 Amphimedon queenslandica | reverse complement strand
CTAATGGTGATAGGAACAACTCTGCTACACTGGACTCTCATAAAAGGCTCTGTGCTGGAATCGATAAAGCTAAAGGTGGAGTTGGTAACAACAATCTATATGTTACATGGTTCGGTGCATACACTTCTTCAAGGGCTAGCACTGTTAAAGACTTGTACGGTAAGATGAGGACTGGACTAGGAAGCAAATCTGTCACATATTACAACGAAGGCCCGGCTTGCAAGTCTAATTGGATAGCATACACATATAAGTCATATACTCAAACAGTTGTGTATCTCTGTGATGCTTTCTACACTGAGCCTACAGCTTGCAGGGGTACTGACTACACTAAAGAGCGTACACTGTTACACGAATGGGCTCATGCTTTTGCTGCTCGTGATGATGAAGGATATGGCGTTGATACTTGCAAGGGTTTTGCTCGAAATGATCCTGCTAGAGCAATCAGGAATGCTGACAATTTCAGTTACCATTACTGTCAGAGTCAGTAATGGAGCTCATCAGCTAAAAGCCAAGAACTTTAGGACTCATGCAACACTATAGGACATGCACAGTTTATTTTTGCTGCTTTAGGCCTCTTTTTGCTTACATGTAATATTACATTTTTGATTAATTAATTTTATTCTTGGTTTTAATAATCATCATAAAGATTTCATTAAAAAATTTTCTCAATCATTGGTAGCAGCAGTAGGAAGAGTGCACTTATCAAAAGTATAGTCCTGGCTCACTGGAAACCATGACCAATGATGTATGAATAGAGGAGACATGCTATATCATATGTAATTCATGTAGATACATTCTTATGACATTACTGAGAATTAAGATAGTAATAAATTCTAATGATGCAAAAATATTATTATAATCCTGAACAATAAGGATGCATGGCTAAGTAAATCATAACAGTGACATTAATTATACATATAGACTAATGAATAGGTACATGTGCATTGTCCAGCAGTCAATACCATGATTATGATGAATAAGTCATTCTCTCATTTTCATTTCAACTAGGTATTTGTTGCAAAGACATGTCATACTACCGTATAGCGGGGTTTTTTTCGAGGATAACAAATTTCGCAAATTTCGCGGATTTTTTTCATGATTCGCAAAATTAAATTCCTTGAAAATCAATTTAATACGGTACAAGATGGCAGATTAGTGGAAATTCGCGAAAATTAATTCCGGAAACTTCTGGATATGGGTCATTCGCGAAATTTATTATCCTCAAAAAAACTCGCTATACGGTATATACTTGCTCACAAGACTGCATGGAACTAATTTTCATAGCCTGGAGTCATAGCATTAGTCTAAACTGTTTAGACTTCATATAGCTTCATATGCTAACATTTAAAAATATATATTTCATCATAATCTATCAACCATATATCCCAATTGTCATTTCATGTGTTCAGTAGTATATTCTATTCACTGTATAGTATTACTAATGAATGATAGATTTTGTAGGAAATCCATCAGTACAGCAGTCAGTTACTGATAAATATTGATGAGGTACCTAAAAGTATATAAAGAGGTGACCAGCAGCAGTCAATCACTTCTCACTAAAACAAGAAATCATCTCACAACAAGAAGGAATACTCTCTATCAAGGAAAGGAATCATGAAGACTCTACTCTCACTCTTCTGTCTGGTTACTTACCTCACCTGTGCTCTCAGGTATGTTACTACAGTATCAAATCAATGTTACTTTTCTCTTGTACATGCAGTGCTAATGGCTGGCCAGTCTCTCTTGACATGGCTTGTAATAAAGCTCTTTCTGCAGTTGCTTGCTCTTTTGAGTTTA
>NW_003547310.1:3887-12037 GCF_000090795.2 Amphimedon queenslandica | reverse complement strand
GACATGCACAGTTTATTTTTGCTGCTTTAGGCCTCTTTTTGCTTACATGTACTACTACATTTTTGATTAATTAATATCATTCTTGGCTTCAGAAATACTTTAATTAATAATAAAATTCAATGAATTTTCAATGTCAAGGGAAAGGGTGGGAGTGTTCCAAAAGCAATCAATCAAAGATTTAATGAAAATAACATGCAGAAACATCAACATGTATGCATGAGACAAAGCCTGCATGGTGTGTTACAGTACTATATATAACTTTGTGCTTCTAAATAACAAAACTTTTAGGACATAAAATCTTTTTCATTGAGGGAAGCTTTTAAATGGAGTTGGTGCAATAATTTTTTCAATACAAGGAGGTTATTGACTGAAGATTATTGACTACTATCAATAATTCTCAGTCACATATTATATTGTTTCAGTGAGAGAATAGAAGCAAAAATAACTAAATCAACTATGCAATGTATTGATTTTTTTCAAAATTTGTAAGCATTGATTGTCTAGAGGAAGTGAATTACTACTTATACTCATTTCACTGGAAAACTAGACAGCAATCACAGCGTAGTAAGTAGTTGGTAGTCACTTCAACTGTTGAAATTCTAAGTAGGTCTATACAAAGACCTTTTGTTCAGTATAATGATGTCATGCAGCTAGCCTCTGATTGGTCAGTTTTTGCTTAATTGCTAATGAATATTAATGAGGTACCTAATAGTATATAAGGAGGTGACCAGCAGCAGTCAATCACTTCTCACTAAAACAAGAAATTATCTCACAAGAACAAGGAATACTGTCTATCAAGGAAAGGAATCATGAAGACTCTACTCTCACTCTTCTGTCTGGTTACTTACCTCACCTGTGCTCTCAGGTATGTTACTACACTATCAAATCAATGTTACTTTTCTCTTGTACATGCAGTGCTAATGGCTGGCCACTCTCTCTTGACATGGCTTGTAATAAAGCTCTTTCCGCAGTTGCTTGCTCTTTTGAGTTTACCAACAATGCAAATGAGGATCTTTATCTACTCAAACGTAACACTCCTCTCGAAGGACTCAACTCTGGATTTGTCTCTGTCTCTCTTGACGGTCGTCCACTGGAATATGAAGGTATCATCATTCATCGTCTCCCTCCTACAAAGGATGAGTTTGTTCTCTTGAAGGCAGGTGAGAGTATTTCTGCAACAGTCCAAATCACTGATGCCTTTAGCATTGATACTGATGGTCTCTACACTGTACAATACAGTAGACCTTTACAGTATCTGTCAGGTAAGAAGTTCAGGGAATCATTTGTACGTGAATCCATTCAAATGTATTTGGAAGACACTTCTATTCTCTTAAAACCAAAAAAAGAAGTCGTAAAAGCTGATTACACTGTCCACCTCCAAGCCTGTGGCAGTGCTAGTTTTGTTGGTGATAGGAACAACAGTCAAACACTGGATGCTCATAAGAAGCTCTGTGGTGGAACCCGTACAGCTAGAGCTGGAGTTGGAAATAATAATATATATGTTAGATGGTTTGGTACATACACATCTACAAGGGGAAACAAAGTTAAGGATGTGTACCAGAAAATAAATGATGGAATAACAAACAAAGTCTGCACATATTACAACAATGGTCCACGATGCCAGTCTAACTACTATGCCTATACATACAAGGGAGCCACTACTGTGTACCTCTGTGATGTTTATTATGGAGATCCGACCGATTGCAGTACAACTGGTGAAAGCAAGGAAGGTACACTGCTTCATGAATGGGCCCACGCTTATGGCTACATTGATGATGTTACTTATGGTCGTACTAATTGCAAGAATTTAGCCAAGAGTAATCCAGATGATGCCATCAGGAATGCTGACAGTTACCTGTATCATTATTGTGATGCTCAGTAACGGAGCTCATCAGCTAAAAGCCAAGAACTTTAGGACTCATGCAACACTATAGGACATGCACAGTTTATTTTTGCTGCTTTAGGCCTCTTTTGCTTAACTGTAAATGTTACATTTTTGATTAATTAATATTATTCTTGGCTTTAATAATAAAATGTCATAAATTTTCAAGAACAAAGTGAACAAAGTAGAGTAGTAGAGTATCAATTAAGAGATTTATGATGACTCATGAAATTATATATAAATTTGCACGATCAACAATCTAACCCAAATACCCAATGAATGTATGTGCATGATAGCCTCTATACTGAGAACGACTTATAAAGGAGGCATACTATACTGACACAACACTATTCTATAATGAAAATAAGTTCAGACTGAAAATATCCCAATACAATTTGGTTTACAATTTACTTCAATAAGGGAAAAGAACAAACAGTATTACCAGTATATGCATTATCTGCTTCATAAAGTATGTAGTATAGATGAACTAGTTGGCTACATCAACCATTAAAGGAAGTATATATACTCTATACTTGCACTCATTTCTCTGGAAAGTTAGATAGTGTAGTAACTTGGTAGACACTTCAACTGTTGAAATTCTACGAATACAGTCATAGCTCTATACAAAGACCTTTTGTTCATGTCATGTAGCTTGCTTTAATTGCCAATAGTAAGAATTTGGCTAATACTGCACAGATCAATAAACTGATCAGCATGAGAATGATTATAACTACAGTGGACATACATAACTTTTTGAACATTTGAAAACTTTTTCTATGAAATGTGCTCATAAATTAATATTCGTCTGGGATAACTCTAATGTTCTGGCCATAGTCTATATTGGAGTTGGTTTGAAATAACAGGCAAACTGTGATATATGGTATATAGAGCAAATTAACAAATATAGGTTATACACTGACTAGGAGCGATTAAAATAGTATGAATCCCAACTAGGAGGTGTATAACGTAATTAAACTATATTCATTGGTATTTGAAGATATTCATTGGTATTTTAAAGATATATTCATGGTGTTATCACGTGACTTACCCCTGAAGATTGAAGAGCACGTGGCCCAGAGAGTAGTAGCCAGGCTACACAACCAAAAGTAATCATGCTGAATCAGCAATATTGCTCAAAATGAATGAATCAAGTCTGATATCAGTACTGGTACAGTCCTGACAAGTATCATTGCTGATCATGCCTGATGCTCTGGCCTGAACCAGTGCAAAACCTTTTCATGATTGTGTCGTGACTGATTGCCCAAAATACATGATCCAGTACTGATTTCACGACTGATTCAGGCTAGTATCATCCTGATTCAGACTCCAAACTTTTGGTTGTGTAGATTCTATGCTAAACTAGCCTAGAAGAGTCACAGACAGATCTTGTAGAGACACCGAGACTCCTGAAGCAAGAGAAGCCAGGCTTGCAGCAGCTAGAGCTCATAGGGATGCTGAGACTCCTGAAGAGAGAGAAGACTGACCAACACAGTAGCCTCATGGATGATAGAGACCGTCGGGTCCGCTGTCAAGGAAGAGCTAGGCTCAATCCAGAAGAGCTAATGAGCCACTTGCTGATAGAGATCACCATCTGGCAGCTGACAATCATAATTATTGCTAATTCAATGTTTACTTGCAAAACAATTTCAACTTAAAATTTTTTGTTTATTGAGTTGGAGCAGGCTCAGCAGGGAGGTTATACGATTTTAATCCCTCATTAACTTGTAAACATCAAAGGGAATTATTCATGATAATTATAGTTTAAACCTGCATTAGTGAAAACCCAATCACATTTTTGCCACACATAAGAATTAATTTAATTATATCAAATAATTTATTAATTCAATTGATTAACAATTATGTAATATCATTAGTGCGTGAATAAAGTACACGCCTTCAACCACACCCACTCCCTCCTCTCTACTAGTTATGGCGCAGCTGTAAAATCAGGCTTTGTTCCTTTCTGCTCCGAGTAAGCCTCTGCATAATGGGTCTCTTCTTTTGGCTCAGCCACACTGACTTGATCAGGGAGGGGCTTACGAGGCCCCATCTTACCAGTGGGGTCGTGGGGAAGCATGATCTGAACTTTGATACCTAGTACACCTTTTAATAAAGGGAGAGGAGGGAGAGGAGAATCAATGAAAAACACAGCAACACTGGAGACTGTTACTTGTAGAATATGTCACATTTTTATGCCATGAAATAAATTAAAAATAAAAGTCATTATTGTAGTTTAGGGCCAGGTAAGGTTCACAGTTCACATACAAGCATTATACATTTACACTAGGTTCTTTAACTGAGCCAGCTCTGTTTAAAGTGGGCCGGCACAGTTTCATTTGATAGTGTAAGCAGTAATCAAACTGAGCTGAAGTGAACTTGGCCAAACTAGGCCAGCATGGTTAGTACAGCAGGGCCAGCTCAGCCTGGTTTGGCCCACTCCTGTAGTGTAAACGTAGTATAAAATGTGTGGGCCAATCTATTAGTGCTACGAAGTTGGCAAAAAATTGGTCAAATTTGGATTCTGTGTTGCCTTTTGTGGCAAACTTAAACCAGACTTAATTCTTTCATCAACAGAAATCAGCAGCAACAGAATAAGTTAAGGCCATATTCTTTACATGTATGTACATGTATACACAAAAGCTACATGTAGTTTTAAGCCTCATTTATTAGGTGAAATACAGAAATCATACAAATTACATACACCATCATTCATTATATTTACCTTGTCTGAGGTGAACGTGTGTCACTGCATTATCAATGTAGTGTCTGGTTGGGTTGCCAGCATGAATCATGAGACCATCAGTGAACTTCATACTCTTTGCCCTCTGCCCCCTCAGCTTACCAGAGACTATTACAGTACAGCCTTTAGCTCCAGACTCCATTATAAACCTCAACACGCCATAACAAGCTCTAGGATAATAGTAAATAGCATTACACTAATAGTAGTGGTCCTAGCGGATTTCTACAAATTTTTAAAGTTGCTTAAAAATTGGACAAAAGTCCTTATACTATAGATAGTACATGGTCATGGGCCAAATTTTGCCAAAATTGAAAAGGAGAGAATTTGACAATTTTATTACATTTTTAGATGAATATACACGTATTTATATTGCGTAGAAAGTTTGAGCTGATTACAATCAAAATTGGATTTTTTTCACTAATTTTTAAAGTTTCTCCAAAATCAGGCCAAAGTCCCTGTACTATAGTACAGGGATTTGGACCAAATTTCGCCAAAAATAAGAAGGTGTGAATTCTCCATTTTTATTACATTTTCTGATGCATATACATGTACTTATGTTGCGTAGAAAGTTTGAGCTGATTCTGATCAAAATTGGATTTTTTAAACTAATTCTTAAAGTTTCTCCAAAATCGAGCTCAAGTCCCCGTACTATAGTACAGGGACTTTTGTCAAAAAGGCAAGAAAATTTTCACATTTTGAAATGAAAAACTTTCAACTTGAGTGGCTTTATCATAATAATAATAACAACACAATTCTTGTATTTGGTCCTCACCTCCTAACGGCTAGTCCTCCAATCAGTTTGTACCTCAATGACTCACACTGGGCTATGGCACAGAGCCCCCTAGCAGCAACCTTCTCTGCATACAACTAATGGAGGGAGGGAGGGAAAAGAGGCTGGTAATTACCTAATAAATATGGCTACTTTGTAGCATTTTAAAGATATTGGGTCATTGGGATCAGCTCATTATTATTGAACTCATTAATTTACATTTCACTTTAATTATTATTTAGCATTTTATCAATATCTCAATGCATGCTAATAAAAGCGGTCTTCTCACTTCAACGGTTCCTTCAGGGAAGCTAAACCTCTTCTGAACGACGGCCGTCAGCTCACGTATTCTACGTCCTTTCTCTCCCAAGACATTTTGTGTCCTCGTGGCCAGAATTATAATTTCTGTTCTAGTGGGCGTCACACGGACCTCCACACCACTGTAGCCATCTTCGGCCAACTCTTTGGAAAGGAAAGCGTTTAACTCAGCTTTAAAAACACCATCAGCTACAAACTGAGGAAGAGATAGAGAAAGAAAGGACAGGTAATACAGTAATTAGCTGCGGATAGTGGGAATTCATTTACAAACAATGATAATACTAAAAAAATAATAATTTATTATGTTTTTTAAAAGATACAGTTTCCTATACATGGAGACCGTTTTCAAGATTAATACAGATACAACTCACCTTCCTTTTTTTGCTCAGGGTAGACATATTGTTAACCAAAAGAAAGGGACTACACGAGGGAAGCTGCAATGAGCATGCGTGAACAAAATAAATTAATTAATGGGCGTGGTTTTCTAGTTGCTTTATGGGTGTGGCTCAATCTCACTGCAGCAAGAAAGTGAAATTAAAGAAATCAAGCAAGAGAGAAGACGAATTATGAGTTTCGTACAGGTTAGACCCAGTTCTGGCGGCGGTAGTGGATCATTAGCAGCTGAGAGGACCCCATTCTATGGCGCCCGAGTACCAGACGAAGTGAAACTGATGTTCAAGGCCATGAAAGGCAGTGATGCTGCCACTGTCAAGAACATACTGAAATGTATATTTATTAACTAGTAGATCTATTCAATATGTATTATAATGTACTCTTTTCCCTCCATATTAGTTGTGAGTCAGTCATTAGAGGCTTCTTCTTCTACTGTTGATTCTTCTCTCTCTGAGTCCTTCCTCTCTCTCTCTACTCCTAAATCAACTGAAGAGACCAACAGGATCGTCTACTCTGGACTGGCCCTTTTAGTAAAACTAGCTATACGTCATCCTAACTTGAAGCAAGAGGTAGACCCGGATTATTACTTTATTTATTAATTTATTTTATTTTAGAATTTCAAGGATGATTTGGCTCAGATTAAGTAATGCAATACCTTAATTTAATTTAATTAATTAATGATCAATGAATTAATAATAGGATTCCTGCAGAAGTTATTACAGATATTAGCAGCTTAGTATTTGGAAAAAGGTACAAAATAACATCTTATTTTATTTTAGAAATTTGGTAATTTTCACCTCAAATTCTACATTTTTCTGTGTAGAAGTCAGAGAATCAAAGATTCTTTAAAAGAGAAGATGGTTCGATTCCCTCAACTTGAGTCTCTGAAATGGAGAGTGGACGTCACGATATCAAACAGGTTAGGAGGAGAGGGAGTCGGTCAGAACTTCTTCTCATCACTTGTAATATTAAAAGTTAAAAATTGAATTGGAAACTTATTTTTTTCAGTTCACTCAATCGGGTCCTGGAGCCATCGGTTCTGATGGAAATGAAACTATCAAACGGAAACATTAAAACTTTTGAGGTAACCTTTCTACATGTACTTATGTTGAGTAGAAAGTTTGAGCTGATTTCAATCAAAATTGGAAGTTTTAAAGCTGCTCCAAAGACCATGCACGGTCATAAAGAAGCTAAAAAATTAAAGTGTTATTTTTTTGATAGCTGAAATGCATGTACATATCTCTATTATTATTTTTTAGGTATCAGCCAGCCGGTTTCATGAGCTAAGATACAGTGTTGCTTTTGTACTCAAAGAAATGGAAGAAATGGAGAAAAGAAATATAATCAAACGAGACTGAAAAACAATAATAATAATAATAATTATATATTATTAATTAATGATGCAGCAGTTATGATAAATAAATAATAACACAAAACACATAAATATGCACAACAACTCAATAATATACAGATCAGTTAATTAACCAGTGATTAATTAACAACTAGTTAATTAACAGGTAGTTAATTAAGATGGGAGTGGCAGTATTTCCTTGAGTAGTCTCAGCCGCTCCCTCAATGAGGTACACTGCAGAAACTCTAGCTTGCTTCGTACAGTTACGGGCATGGCATTAACGAACCACCAGACCCAAAGGGGTCCATCGTGAGAAGTAGGAGGGTCATTAATGTTTGGAACACATGTGGTCATAGCTTGGAGTATCATTAACTGGAAGAAAATAAAATAAATAAAATAATAATAATAATAATAATAATAATAATAATGATTTATTTATTTTTTTAATAATGATGATGATGATGATAACGTACTCTTGTGAAAAGAGGCAGTGCTTGTAGCCACTTGTTGCAATGCTCATACACTTCAACCTGGAGAGCATCAAGTGATTCTAAATGAAAGACAATAATTATAAAATTAAATAAAATAATAATATGGCGGATGACAAGGCAGAATGTCAGGTCTGCCATCGTTTTTTCTGTGTAACTTCTGCTGGGGTGATTCGGGCTCATGGACCAGTGTCCAACCGGTGCTCTGG
>NW_003547310.1:0-2395 GCF_000090795.2 Amphimedon queenslandica | reverse complement strand
CTTCCTATTTGTTCTCCCCTATTGCCATTGAGTCCCTGGGTGCACTAGGTCCTCTAACTCACAAGATTATTAAGGAGATTGGACGCCGGTTATGTAATAGCTCACATGACAAGAGGGCACACTCATTTCTCCTCCAACGACTATCGGTGGCAGTTCAGAGAGGAAATGCTCTTATGGTTCAAGATACACTACCATCCACCTTCGAACCCCTTTATGGCACATAAGACATAACATATTCATGGTCTAGTTGTTATTATTGTTATTTTTATGCTTATTTTGTTCCTTTAGTTGTGTCTTATTTATTTATTTTCTTCTTTTCCCTTCTGTCCTTTCTTCTCTTCTCTCCCTCTTTCTTCCCCTCCTCTTATTATTATTGTTGTTATTATAAGAATATTTAATTTATTTTAAAATAATCATAACTTGAAAAATTTATGCCAGAATCGCCTCAAACTTTCTGCACAGCATAAGGACATCAATATGCATCAAAAAATGTAATAAAAATTTGGGGTAATTTCGGAACCATTTTTTGGAAAAAACTATGGGCTATAGCCTTGGGTATTTTTCAGATTTTTGGCACTTTCTTAAAATACTCGTAACTTGAAAAATTAATGTTGGAATCAGCTCACACTTTCTACACAGCATAAGGACATCAATATGTATCAGAAAATGTAATAAAAATTTGGGGTGATTTCGGACCCATTTTTTGGAAAAAACCATGGACTATAGTCTTGGGTATTTTTCAGAATTTTAGCGTTTTCTTAAAATGGCCGTAACTTGAAAAATTGAAGTCGGAATTAGCTCAAACTTTCTACACAGCATAAGGACATCAATATGTATCAGAAAATGTAATAAAAATTTGGGATGACTTCGGAGCCATTTTTTGGAAAAAACCATGGACTATAGCCTTGGGTATTTCTGAAAATAATGGCATGAAAGATGGTGAAAAAATTATAGGAATAATCTCAAAATAATAATCAATTAAAAGATTTATATTATCTCACCTTGATCTGGGTCCACCTCGTCGCTAAGGAACTGTATCCTAGCAACAGCGTACCCATCCCTAGTGCTCCTCTCTATTACCCTAAACCTTCTCTCTCCCACTGTAGTAACGAGACTCCGCCCATCAGGAGTGTACTCCAATGAACTGATGAATAACACTGTACCGTAATCAACATAGGTATTACTACAAAATAATAATAATTATAAATTAATAAAATAATTATAAAAATTAATAGTATTTAATAATAATTAATAATAGTAAAATTTAATAAAATAATTATAGTTGTTGGTGATATTTAAAATTGTTTCATAATTTGGCCAATTTTTTGGTGATTTAATTCAACAAATAATTCATAAATAGTTTAATTAAAATTCCTCCAGTGTATTTCATGCAACAATTACAATAATGATATAACAATTATGAAACAATGAGAATTATCTGTAAAAAAACAAAAACAGAAAAATACTGTGGCTTTATTCTAATTAATGGAATTAAAGCCAAATATTACTCTTTAAAAGAAATACCTTATAGTGGGAAATTTTGGAGGGAGTTAAATTTAGCGAATTGCTAAACTTTGGTGATTGGCAAATTTTAATTTGGCGAACTTGTGGCCACGTGCCATTGAGCATGTGTATAATGGCTCAAAATGGAGGATTTTTCTTTTAGCGAATGGCTATCAAAATGACAAATTCGCCAAATTAAACCACCTCTAAAATTTTCTTCTATACAATATTCCCTCCTATTATAACTACATGACTCCATCTTATCATAACTCACCATTCTCTGTCTAAAGGGACACACATCCCGAACCTCCGACTGTTGGTCTCAATGCAGCGTCTCATCATGAGTCTGTACTTTGGTTCAAAGATGTGTAAAGGGCAGGTCATGGCTGGAAAGGTCATCGTACACACGAATATCGGGAGAGGCTCGTCTTCAGTAATACCAATCCTGTAATGAGAGGAGGAGACAGGAGGAAATGACATATACCATGTATACAACATAGCAAGAAATTTTCATGGCCCAAAAATTTCATCCAGCAATCCATTTTGTGGTTTAATTGTCACAATTTTTCTGCGTTTTGGCAACCTGCATTCAACCGTATTGAATGTTTTCAAAAATTTTTAATAAATTGCAAAATTTACAATAATTTTGGGCCACAATAGATTCTAGCTATACAATACAAAATATACATGTACATGTACATGTATATTTAATTTATAGTTTTAAGGATCTCTGACTAAGCTAGTGTAAATAAAATCAACTAGTATGCACGTGTACATTTATAAGTACATGTACATGTATTAGTGTCATGTAAAAAGGGGTGGGGCAGTGGGTGTGGTTACTTTGATAGTCTTATTCTCTCTGCTACAAAGAGTGATTTCTTTTCTTCGTAAA
>NW_003547309.1:18277-21660 GCF_000090795.2 Amphimedon queenslandica | reverse complement strand
CATTCCGAACGTAAAGGAAATAATGTCAACCAAACCAGAGGAGCTGAAAAGAGCCTTTGACAGAGAACTTAGTGAGTAGATATTGATAATAATTGTTTTATTAGTATTTTATTAATGATAGATATTAATGATTATCGACTGGTATGGGAAAAAGCTGGTGTTCTTTCAGGACGCTGGGACTCTATTGGTATTCTGTTAGGAATCAGCTACAACAAGTTATATGAGATTGAATCAGAGACAAAGACGGCCAGAGGTTGTCTACAGAAAGTATTTGATTGCTGGTTAAAGAAGGACTATGACTATAAGAATCATGGTGTCCCTACATTAAGAATGCTGTGTAACTCCATTAAAAGTAATAGCGGAGGAGCTGATCCAGCTCTAGCTGATAAAATAGCAAAAGAATTTAATCTTACTAGTAGTGGAGAGGCTACTACATCACTAGTTGATACTTCATCTTCTAAAGGTAAATATAATATGATATCTTGTTATTGTTTTTATGATTGTTATCATTGCTATTTTACGTTGTTATTGTTGTTATAACATTTCTATTCATTAATGTAACATTACTTAATTGTAATTATAACTGTTACCCCATCTGCATTGTTATGACAGTTAACTTTATGTTATGACAGTTAACTTTATGTTATAATAACACATTTGTTTTTACAGTGTAGGATAATCAGTTTTATTTATTTTTTATTTCAGAAGCTACTCCAACTGTTGAGCTACCAGTTCCTATTTCACCTCAATCTGAGTCTTCAGTTGTTTACGTTAGGAAGAAATCGGTTGAATATTCACCAGTGAACTTGACACGAATGATTGAAGAGTTACGAGAAGTTTACCTTGATAATATGCGTTTTACTAAGGAATCATTTCGTTCTATTGATGTCTCAGAAGTTGTTGATTTTGTTCAAGATTATATCTCACTTTTACTCAGTCCACGTTTTGATAAATACGAAGCGATTGAGCCAATAAAAAAGGAGTTTGACCACATTCAAACAATAAAGCAGCTGTTTAGAGTCTTTGACAAATATGTTTCATGGTTCAATTTTGCACTTGTCATTAAGTTAGTCAATACTTTCATTACTGATGAGAGAGATTTACAGAGGAAGTGGTCTACATATCGTGAGAAATTAAAAGATTATTTTAAAAATAACAATACTAAAGCAGTTCAAATTGCAGACTCAATTGAGTTTGGTCTTTCTGATGTTCCAGGCACTAAAGTAATGATTGCTAAGGTTGCCAGAGATGACTACACATTAAATGATTTATATTTCTTTCACAAGCTAATCGCTGATGCACTTGAAGTTCCAGAATATGATTTTTATTTTTGTACAATTCAAAATGGCTGCATGGAATTAAAATATTCCATTCCTGATTTTCTTTATTCTGTTCTCTTTCCATTAACCAATCAACAGTGTGATTCATTGGCTGAGATTGGAATCATAAAAATTACTTGTCATGAATATGTATGTGAAATAAAACAGGTATGTTAATAATTAATTAAAATCAATTAACAATATTTATATAGTGGCCAGAAAATGAATTAAAGAAGCTTCATGATTCTCCTATTGGTAATTATTATTATTATTAACTTTATTTATGATATATTATATAGATATTTATGATCCTCTCTGGTATGAGAATACCAGCACTTTATTGAATGAAGCATGTTGGAGAGGGTTAAAAGATGAAGTACAACAATTGATTGACAAGACTGGCCTTCAGGAAAGAGGTAAAAATGGATGGAGTCCACCATTAGCTGCTTCATATGGTGGCCACATTGATGTCCTCTGTCTCCTCATTGATGTTTATCATTGCAATCCTTCACAAGGTGACGATGATGGTGTTATTAGTTTACACATGGCCTCATATAAAGGCCATCTCAATATTGCGCAGTACCTAGTTAATAAATGTCACGTTGATCCAGACATAGCAGATAGCTCTGGTAACACGGGATTGCTTTACTCAGCACTGGGTGGTCACGTTGACCTCGTGATTATGTTTATAAACAAGAAGTGTAACGTGTCTCAGGTGAATAGAGAAGGATCCACTTTATCATTATTAGCATGTAAGAGTGGAGAGGTAGCATTAGTTCATGAGCTTAAGCAGTTTGGTATTTTCTCAGAAGATGACATAGATTTTAACGGATGTGGAATAGTACATTATTGTGCTATGAGTGATAGTGTAGAGCTTCTAGAGTATCTTTATAATAATCATAAAAGGGAATTATTTCAAAAAAGAGATCGTTTTGGTGCAACACCACTTCATATAGCATGCCAATATGCTTCATCAGGTTTCATTATGAAAGTGGTAAATATTTTTGGATATAAAGTATTACTAGAAGCTGATTATAGTGGTCGCTGTTCTCTTCATTACTTATGCAGTGGATTGGTTGATAAATACTGCATTACAGAAGTGTATAATAAGCTCACTGCACCATGTGATATGCCTTTACTTATTCAAATTATTTCATTTAATCTTCATTTTGGGAAAGACTGGCATAAATACATATCACTAAATATAAATGTTACTAAACAGCATAAAAGAGTGAGTCTTTTGTCTACACTCCTCAAGAAGACAAGTGTTATTAATAATTTTAATATAAATTCTGTTACTGCTACTGGTCAATCATTGGTTCATTTAGCATGTACTAGTGGTAGTATATTATTAGTAAAGGTATTAGAGGAGTATGGTATTAATACAAGTTCATTAGATTATGAGGGTCGGTCTGCAGTACATTATGCTGCTTTATCAGGTTCACCCACTCTACTCAGTTATACTGTATCTGAGTATAGGTTGAATGCCAGTCAACCAGACTACAAAGGTGTAGTACCATTAGCATTAGCTTGTATGTCAGGTAGTATCAATGCAGTAGAATATATTATGAATACTACTGACATTGATATTAATATAACCTGTAATGAGGGTAAAACACCTCTTCATTATTCATGTCGTCATGGTAACATTGATCTCAGTCAATATCTCATTGAAGTACAAGACAGTGACATTAACATAACAGATAATAAGAAATGGAATGCATTAGATCATAGTACTACGAGTGGTAACATGAAGCTAGTCCAATACCTCATTAATAATCATCAATTGCCTCTTATACCTATTGCATTATTTCAAGCAGTACGTAGTACTAAACTATCATTAATTAAAATATTTGTTAATGAATATAAACTAGATCCTCAAGTTAAAGGTTATGATGGTAGGCAGGCAGTTCATTATGCAGCTCAAGTTGGTGCTATTGATGTCTTAGAGTATTTAGTAAAAGATTGTGGGTGTGATTTGGATAGAGTAGGTGGAACAAATAACATGAATGTGTTTCAATTTTCTACAGGGAATGGTCATTTTTCATGTATTAAATATATTAT
>NW_003547309.1:12408-17644 GCF_000090795.2 Amphimedon queenslandica | reverse complement strand
TGTATTTGTCTGAGGTGTATCCAGGTAATGTTTATAGTGTGAATAATAATGAGGAAGGATTGCTTCATGGAGCTGCTGAGAGTGGTAATAAGGATCTAATCGAATTCCTAGTAGAATCACACGGTCTTGATCCAGAGTCACAGGATAAAGATGGAGTGACATGTCTACACATAATAGCAAAGCAAGGAGATAAAGAAATATATGAGTATCTTGTAGCTCGTGTTAGGAATAATCCAACTCCTAAGGATAAAGCTGGTCGGTCTCCACTTCATTATGCTGGCAGACATTATGAGATGTCAATGTATCTAATTCAATCTTTTAATATTCATCCTGAAGACAAAGACAGCAATGGATTCACTGGTGTTCATGCTGCCTGTCGAGGTGGTAACATTCAACTTGTATCACATTACTTAACTAATCTAAAATGTGATAAGAATACTCTAACAAACAGCTCCAAAGGATTATTATATTTTGCTTGTAGAAGTGGTAACTTGGAGTTGGTTCGTATGTTAATTGATAAATTTGATTTGGTTCCTGTTCAAGGAGACATTGATGGTGCTAGGTCAGTCAATGCTGAGTCTATTGTTAAGTTTCTTGAGGCTAGAATTAGTTTATCAAAATTAGTTCGTGAGTTTGTTGAAGAGGCAGAGAAAAGACAGCTAGTACCAATATCTACTAAACCTCGTCCTTCATTTTTATCTTCTTAAATCTAAATCTTATAATACTACGTAGCTTTCTATTGTCGTACTTCATTTTTTTCGTTTGTTTTTTTTTTTGCTTCGTTCGTTTTGTTGGAATCGTTTCAATTCTTTTGTACATATTACCAATTCACCACATCACACTCATTCTCTACTACACCTTCACTTCTACACAAACACATTCGATCGTTTCCTTTCTTCATTATATTAACACTATGGCATCAAATTTCTCTCTCGTTAACTTTAATACCTTCGAGAATAATGGAGACTTCTTGTTAGGTAATTTTTTTTCATTTTCGCAGCAGGGCAATTTTTTTTCGTTTTTGATGATGCTCTTTTACAGTAAAGTAATGCTCAGTATTTATTTATTATTTCTATTGGTAGTTGTTATACAATATGCAGCATTATGATGATTTCCTCTGGTTTATTATTCTTATTTTTGTTATTATAAATCATTCATTGTTGTATTGTATATTATGTTGTATTGTTTATGAGCATTAATAGTTTGTGTACTTGTTTCTGCTCCACTTTTTATTGAAATGAGATTTGTTTTACATGCCATAGCTTTTATACATTAACTTTTATTGAATGTGTTTATATGTATTGATATTACTTATCATTAGTAAATCATTAGTAACACTTTTATTAATTACTATCATAACTATTTTTGTCAATGAATGCTTTTATATCTCCTATGAACTGCTCCTTGCTTTCTCTCCTCTACCCTTTGTGAGTATGACTCTTCTCTCTAATCTATTGTTAGTGGTATTTGTAATGTGTCCCTCTCTGTGTCTCATCATGTTTGGCTCCAGACTAGTCTTCCTGTATTCAGCAGTACAGTACAGTTGGCACCATCTGCCTTCCTGGCCTCTGCTGCTGTATCCTTTCCTGTTTTCTCTGCCATTCCAAGAGCCTTTAAGGCTCCTTTGATTCCCTTTCAGGAGGTGACTCTTGATCATTGGTCAGCTCAGTGCTCTTGTTGATGTTTCCCCTCCATCTGGTGATGCTGCTAAACTGCAAAGAGCTTGGGATTTCCCCCATGTTTCTGCCACTTTCACTTCATTGTGTAACGGTGCTCCTGACCCTCCATCAAGGACTCATTTGCTGGATGTATCCTCTCCACACTCAGGGTTGTGGCTTAATGCTCTCCCCCATTCCTCCTTGGGCCTCAGAATAGATGATTCCACATTTAAAATTGCTGTGGGTCTTCACCTAGGTCTCCCATTTTGTCACTCTCACTCCTGTTGTCATTGTGGTGGACATGTAAATATGTTTGCTACTCATGGTTTGAACTGTAGACGCAGTGATAGTTGCCATCTTCGTCATTCATCAGTCAACTCAGTGGTACAGCAAGCTCTATCTGTTGCAGGTGTCCCTTCCCTTTTGTCCCTTCTGGACTGTATAGGTCTGATGGTAAAAGGCCTGATGGAGTCACGATGGTCCCATGGTCATCAGGAAAGCCCCTTGTCTTGGATGCCACCTGCCCAGACACTCTTACTCCATCCTATGAGAGGGTTGTTGTTAGTTCCCCGGGAGCAGTTGCCCTGGCCTCCGATGAGAAGTGTGCTAAGTACGAGTCTCTGGATTGCTCATATTCCTTTACCCTTGTGGTAATAAAAACCTTGGGTGCCATTGGTCCTAAGTCCCTCAATTTTCTGAAAAAGTTGGGTACCAGAATAAGAGAACATACTGGTGAGGTATGCTCCTTTTCCTATTTGCTCCAGTGACTCTCTGTGGCAGTACAAAGGGCCAACGCGGTATGGTTCTCTTCCCAAGCTATCCTGTCCTGACTCTTTTTTCTTCTCATAAGTTATTGTTTTTGTTTTGCTTATTTTTGTTCCTTTTTGTGTTTTTTTTTCTTCTTTTCCCTTCTATCCTTTCTTCTCCTATCTCCCTCTTTCTTCCCCTTTCCTTATTATTATTGTTGTTATCATTATTGTTATTGTTGTTGTTATTATTGTTATTGTTGTTGTTATTATTATTATTGATATTATTATTATTATTATTATTATTATTATTATTATACAATAGAGAAAGTAACACATACACATAGATAAAACATTATGATGGAAATAGAGGGAAAGCCCTACAGAACAAAACAAATAAAGAAATAGGAAAAGCTGGGAGAAAAAGGAAAGCAGTTAGATGTTCCCATCCACAGTAGGTGGAAGAGAGGGAGAGCGGCTAAGCCACATGTGGGCGTTGGCACGCCAGAGACAAACAGAAAGTCTCTGATTATTATTATTATTATTATTATTATTATTATTATTATTATTATTATTATTATTATTATTTATTATCACTGCTGTTGTTGTTTAAGTTATTATTCGGTAAGCTAATGAATTGAACTAAAATATAAACTAGTACTTTAGAAGTTATTGACATTAATTTTTTTACTATACATATAATTATATGTTTATATTTTTAATGATATTCTGTACTATGCTCATAGGCGGCTGCAGAATTTTGAATTTACCCAGGCTCATTAATTATTCATAACAATTGGGGGTGTGGTCAATTAATTAAATAACTGAACATTAATAATACTAGCCACTTGAAGCCAGTTACCACACAAAAATAACTGTAAAGATGAACTGATACTGTGTATAAACAGTTGTGGTTATAAAAAATGAATTATAGTGATAATCTCACTCCAGGCCTAATAATAACAAAACACACCTTTTGGGTGTGGTTTTGATTGAAAGCTAGCTACCCAGGCATAGCCAGGGCATGCCTGGGCCTGCAGCAGCCTATGACTATGCTGTTTTTAAAAATAATTTTTTTAAAATAAGGTCATGTTTACACATCATTTTGTTATTCCTGTTTCAGGTGTTTACACTAATCCAGCAGCTGTATTGTCATTAGAATTTATCATTTGTTTATAGAATTATTCCTTTTAGTATTTGTTTTTATTTTGTTTGAATTTGATATCAGTGTAAACCCAACCAAAAATATTCCCGTTTTTGTTAAAAATGTAGTCGTGTAAATGTGGCCTAAATTAAAAATACATTTAAGGAAATGTAGGAAGCTCTATGTCCATGGATAATGAACTAAAGGCTCCATTGTAAGTTTATTTAAGAATTACTGATCCTTTTATATAATATTAATGTAATACTGAGTTGATATTATGTTATTTTCAGTCTAGGCTGCTGAAGTTCAGGCTGAAGGCTCTGGACTTATGAGTAATTGTAAGTGATATAGTATTATAACTAGGAGACAATAATTTAATAATATTACTGTTGTTCAAAAATTGGGTCAAAGTCTCTATGAAATTGGCAAATTTTTTTGAATGATATAACTCGAAAAATATATGTCAGAAACAGTTAAAGCTTTCTAAACAACTTAAGTACATCAATATGTATCAGAAAATAAAATAAAAATTTGGAGGGATTTTTGAGCCATTTTTCAGAAAAAACCATGGGCTATAGCCTTGGGTACTTTTTTAAAATTGGCCTATTTTTTTAATGGCCATAACTCAAAAAATATTTGTCGGAATCAGCTCAAACTTTCTAAACAGCATAAGTACATCAATATGTATTAGAAAATGTAATAAAAATTTGGGGTGATTTTGGAGCCATTTTTGAGAAAAAACCATGGGCTATAGCCTTGGACATTAATTTTTCCAGAAATTGGCCATTTTTTTAAATGGCCATAACTAAAAAAAATATTTCTCCGAATCAACTCAAACTTTCTACACAGCATAAGTGCATCAATATGTATCAGAAAATGTAATTAAAATTTGGGATGATTTTGGAGCCCTTTTATAGAAAAAACCATGGGGTAAAATAACCTTGGGTACTTTTTAAAAATTGGCTGATTTTTAAAAATGGCCATAACTCAAAAAATATTTGTCGAAATCAGCTCAAACTTTCTAAACAGCATAAGTACATCAATATGTATCAAAAAATGTAATGAAAATTTGGGGTAATTTTGGAGCCATTTTTTAGAAAACTATAGTCTTGAGCATTTTCCAGAAATTGGCCAATTTTAAAAAATGACCATAACTCAAAAAATATTTGGCGTAAACAGCTCAAACTTTTTAACAGCATAAGTTCATCAACATGTACCAGAAAATTTAATAAAATTTTTGGTGATTTTGGAGCCAATTTTTTAGAAAAAACCATGGGCTATAGCCTTGGTTTCTTTTAGAAATTGGCCAATTTTTAAAAATCGCCATAACTCAAAAAATATTTGTCGGAATCAGCTCAAAATTTATAATCAACATAAGTACATCAATATGTATCAGAAAATGTAATAAAAATTTAGGGTAATTTTAGAGCCATTTTAAAAGAAAAAACCATGGGCTATAGCCTTGGGCATTTTCCAGAAAATGGCCAATTTCTTAAAATGGTCATAACTCAAAAAATATTTGTCAAAAACAACTCAAATTATTCACAGCATAAGGAAGAAAGAATTTTTTTGATACTATAATAGTGATCTAATTGATAATCATGGTGTGTGCATACGAGTGTTAGGTGATATTAAATTATTACCAACTGATGTACAAGAATCAGTAGCAAGAGCTGTGACAATGACTA
>NW_003547309.1:8768-10808 GCF_000090795.2 Amphimedon queenslandica | reverse complement strand
GATCTTGTCATTAGAACATGAGGAGAAGTGAGATTAAGTGACTTCCTTATATGGCAGGTAATCTTTAATTAATTAATTAATATATTTATTATTATTAATAGAGCTCTTATTCTTGTCTGTGTTTTCAAGATACGTTGTGGCCAAAGTTTTCGGTTTGGAATTTATTCTCTTCGATATTAACATACCAACAGAATTACAATAATATAAAGGTTTGTTAGTAATTAATTGAATCCTATAGCTGCATGTGTAGTGTACTGGTATGTCAAAACACTATATAGGGGGAAGGGCTTGAATGAGCTCTGCTTTGATATGTAATGTGGTATATGTATATGGCTTATAATGACCACAGTTGTGGAGCTGTGGTTGTGTGAACAAGCACAGCTCCAGCTCTGTAGTGTTGGATGAACTGTATAGCAGGCTTGATACTGATACTAATTAAGTATGGCTGTTTAAATAAAGGGAGGAATTATAAGCTTTGCTTTGATAGCCTGAATAGCCTGGGATAGCCTGGGGACTGACACTTCAGTCCCCAGTTAAAATATCATGCACCAGTAATTACATGGCATATAGTGTTGTGACTTTGACCGCTTCCTACTCACTTGGCAATAGGATAGACACTTTTATGGGAGTGCTTGCGTGTGCATCATCAAGCTTGTATATCTAAGAACATTATCATTGCATTACAAACCATATCAAATCTTGCTACAAAGCATACCAAGCTGTATAAGGCAATGCTTATGGTAGCTGAATGAACAAAGAGAGCAAACAATTAGCACTACCTGCACTTGAAGGTCATTCGTTTACAATGTGAAAGCCAGTATATACTTATGTGCTGCTATACATGATGTGCTTATATGTCAGTTATTATTATATATGATCAGCATCAGGCTATTTTGTAAAATTAGCCGAATTCCTTTAGAATAACTATTCATCAGACACCATCTGAAATAATAAAATTACAAATTATTATTAAAAAATCAACACAAACAAGAACATAAAAAATTTAAAAAAAACAAGATTAATTAAGAGCAAAGTTGTAAAAAGGTAACAGAAACAAGAACAAGTAGGATTTAATTTGAACGACCAATGGTAATACTCTCGTGACATAAATTCTACTCTACATTGCAAGGTGATCTGTAATTTTGTATACTCTTACTACATGTATATATGTACATGTACATGTACAGTATATATGAACATGTACATGTACAGTATATGTATAGCATGTGTGTGTGTACGTGTACTCAATCTACTCACTAAAATGTGTAATGTTCAATAGCATTTTTTGCACATTTGTTTGTACCTTTTATGTATGAATAGCATTGTGTGCTTAAATATGAGTATTTACATTATAGAGATATCAGTGAAGAGTTAATGGAGAGATGTCTTTATACTGGTACATGTACACCACCTGATCTTGTCATTAGAACATCAGGAGAAGTGAGATTAAGTGACTTCTTTATATGGCAGGTAAGTCTTTAATTAATTAATTAATTAATATATTTGTTATTATTAATAGAGCTCTTATTCTTGTCTCTGTTTTCAAGATGTGTTGTGGCCAGAGTTTTCCATTTTGAATTTATTCTCTTTGATATTAACATACCAGCAGAATTACAATCATGTATGTATTGAGGTGTGCTATATTAACCTGGTCAGTTTTAAAAAGGAATGGCCTTGAGCATTTCTTGTGGTTGTGCTGCATATCTCTATTATAGCACTCTTAAGGTTTTGCTTTGATAGCTTGTAGCTAAGTATAATAGCATACATTTATACTTGTATAAACATAATAGGTATGTAGATTATGTGCAATTCTGTCTTACTTCAAATGAGATTTGACCAAGAGGCTTGCCAGCATGACTGAATTCCATGAATACATAGCTATACTATAAAAGAGAGGCAGTGGCAAAGAATAATTAAGTTTGTCCTAATTGATTTGTCTATGATAGCTACGCATGAAGCATAATTAAGGAATGGAGCCAATTATTGATCTGCCTGCCATGTATGTATTTATGTGCATTATTAGAGTTACATACTTTATCT
>NW_003547309.1:6050-8105 GCF_000090795.2 Amphimedon queenslandica | reverse complement strand
AGACTCACTATTTGTACACCATTGATCAAGAAAAGAAATAACTATCTGGAAACAGTAACTGAACAATAATTGTCATTATGATTATACTCCAAATGATTATCAGGTTTATAATGTGAGAGTCAACATGGTCAAGTTATGAGAGATGAGATGACCAAGACTCCATTTGATATTGATTTGAGTGTTTTTGTTGCTATGAGTGACTCCATGCATGCTGTAATAGATTATGTTGCACTCCAAAATAATGTTATATACAAATGACAAAATGTCATACATTCAGCTCAAAACAGATAATAATAAATATTGTTAATATTAATTGTATGTTAAAGACATAAAAGAGATAGTTCATTGTTATAGTTAGTCTCTTGTTCAGCTACAAACAAATATTCTTCTTGTAATGGTAGACTCACAGAAGATGCTGCAGTCATCATAATTGCTGGAGGAGTAGAAGATCTATTACTACGAAATACAAGTAGTGAATTGGTTGGATCTACTGCTTGAGTTGGCCTCTCCATCATGTACTATGTAGACTGGAGCTTACTGCACTGACCACTGCAGTAGTGTACAGTGTTTTATAGCATAAAAGTAAACAGGAAATTAATTAGGCAGGGCTTGGCCAGCATTCCAAACTAAAGGGAAATGTCAACCAAACCAGAGAATCTGAAAAGAGCCTTTGACAGAGAACTTAGTGAGTAGATATTCATAATAATTGTTTTATTAGTATTATTAATGATAGATATTAGTGATTTTAGACTGGTATGGGAAAAAGCTGGTGTTCTTTCAGGACGCTGGGACTCTATTGGTATTCTGTTAGGAATCAGCTACAACAAGTTATATGAGATTGAAGCAGGGGGCAAACCACCAAGAACTTGTCTACAGAAAGTATTTGATTGCTGGTTAAAGAAGGACTATGACTATAAGAGTCATGGTGTCCCTACATTAAGAATGCTGTGTAACTCCATTAAAAGTAATAGTGGAGGAGCTGATCCAGCTCTAGCTGATGAAATAGCAAAAGAATATACCATTAATCTTACTCGTAGTAGAGAGGCTACTACGTCGCCAGTTCATACTTCATCTTCTAAAGGTACTGTAAATAAAATACAATAATCAATGATCATATATATATATATATATTTTGACTTATTATTATTTTAGAAGCTACTCCAACTGTTGAGCTACCAGTTCCTACTTCACCTCAATCTGAGTCTTCAGTTGTTTACATTAAGAAAAAATCAATTGAATATTCTCCTGAAAATCTGACACGAATGATTGGAGATCTACGAGAAGTTTACCTTGATAATATGTATCATACAGAGAAGTTTTTTCGTTCTATTGATGTCTCAGAAGTTGTTGATTTTATTCAACATTACATCTCACTTTTACTCAGTCCACGTTTTGATAAACAAGAAATGATTGAATCAATTGAAAATGAGTTTGACCATGTTGAAACAATAAAGCAGCTTTTTAAAGCATTAAGAAAATATGTCTCCTGGTTCAATTTTGAACTTGTTGTCAAGTTAGTCAATACTTTCATTACTGATGAGAGAGATTTACAGAGAAAGTGGTCTACATATCGTGAGAAATTAAAAGATTATTTTAAAAATAACAATACTCAAGCAGTTCAAATTGCAGACTCAATTGAGTTTAGTCTTTCTGATGTTCCAGGCACTAAAGTAATGATTGCTAAGGTTGCCAGAGACGACTACACATTAAATGATCTATATTTCTTTCACAAGCTAATCGCTGATGCACTTGAAGTTCCTCAATATAATTTTTATTTTTGTACGATTCAAAATGGCTGCATGGAATTAAAATATTTCATTCCTGATTTTCTTCATTCTGTTCTCTTTCCATTAACCGATCAACAGTGTCATTCATTGGCTGAGATTGGAATCATAAAATTAACTTGTCATGAATATGAACGTGAAATGAAGCAGGTATGTTACTTAATAATAAATTAAAATAATTATACTTTTATAATTATAGTTGCCAGAAAGTACATTAAAGAAGCTTCATGATTTTCCTATTGGTAATTATTATTATCATTACCTTTATTCA
>NW_003547309.1:3590-5707 GCF_000090795.2 Amphimedon queenslandica | reverse complement strand
GCATGTACTAGTGGTAGTATATTATTAGTGAAGGTATTAGAGGAGTATGGTATTAATACAAGTTCATTAGATTATGAGGGTCGGTCTGCAGTACATTATGCTGCTTTATCAGGTTCACCTACTCTACTCAGTTATACTGTATCTGAGTATAGGTTGAATGCCAGTCAACCAGACTACAAAGGTGTAGTACCATTAGCATTAGCTTGTATGTCAGGTAGTATTAATGCAGTAGAATATATTATGAATACTACTAACATTGATATTAATATAACCTGTAATGAGGGTAGAACACCTCTTCATTATTCATGTTGTCATGGTAACTTTGATCTCAGTCAGTTTCTCATTGAAGTACAAGACAGTGACATTAACATAACAGATAATGATAAATCGAATGCATTGACTCATAGTGCTAGGAGTGGTAACATGAAGCTAGTTCAATACCTCATTAATAATCATCAATTGCCTCTCACATCATTTGCATTAATTCAAGCAGTATATAGTACTAAACTATCATTAATTAAATTATTAGCTAATGAATATAAACTAGATCCTCAGTATAAAACTGGTGATAATAAGCAAGCAGTTCATTGTGCAGCTCAAGCTGGTGCTATTGATGTCTTAGAGTATTTAGTAAAAGATTGTGGATATGATTTGGATAGAGTAGGTGGAGCATACAACATGAATGTGTTTCATTTTTCTGCAACGAATGGTCATTTCTTATTTATTAAATATATTATTAATAATTATCCACAATATACTAGTCTGTTACATTCTACTGATGATACTGATAGTATACCAATTCATGCTGCCTGTGCTAGTGGTGTAATACAACTAGTGACATTTCTAATTGATGAAATGAAATGTGATGTCACTACTGAAGATATGGATGGATACAATTGTGTCACAAGGGCATGTTCCTCTGGTAATCTTGATTTTTTGAAATTATTAATAAAACAATACAACCTTAATCCTAAGATATTTGGCAGATCATCATCACCATCAGTTGCAGTGCTATATGGAAATGTTCATATACTAGAATGGCTCAGACAAGAGTATCATATCAATGTAGTCTCATTTAAGAATGGTGTATTACCTTTTTATGCTGCACGAGAAAACAATTTGTATTTCTTAAAGCATTTATTAAACAATTATTCATTTGATATTAATGCCACTAATCCTGGTGATGATACTCAATCCACACTCCTTCACATAGCATGTCAGGAAGGACATGTTGCTATAGTTCTCTACCTCACTAGTCTTCCTCAGTGTGACGTATCAGCTAAAACTTCAAATGGATCAACAGTTCTTCATTTATCATGTAAAAGTCATTCTCTTCCTATACTCAAACATCTAGTGGAGGAGCATCAGTTGGATCTCACTATTAAAGATTACAATGGAATGGCTCCAGTTCATGTAGCCTGCGAAGAAGGATCATTGAGTATAGTCAAGTACATTATAGACCATTCACCATTATCTCTTGATATGACCGACTCTTTTGGACGTACTCCACTACTTATTGCAGCTTTCTCTAAGAACCTTCCCATCATTCGTTACCTCAACAGTAAAAACTGCAACATTTCTATACTGGACGATAAAGGGTTTAACGTAATACACATATCGGCAAAGGGAGGGTCTTTGGATATATTGAGGTTTTTCATTGATGGTCGTTACTGTAATCCTGATATCACTGATGCTTCTGGTCGTACTCCACTTTATCTGTCAGCTCAAGAGGGTCACTTGGAAATAGTAGAATATCTATTGGATAGTCCAAGCTACAATAAACCACGTGTAGAATTAGTAGACATGGCAGATAGCAATGGTAACACAGCACTTCATGCAGCATGCAGCCAGGGTCATCCTGATATAGTGTCTACTATAGCAGGAGCTTACAAGTCTCTTAATATTGATATTTATTCAATTAATGAGAAGAGAGAGAGTCCATTACACTTAGCAGCAGCTAATGGTCACGTTAATACAGTCGTGTCTCTGTTATCAGCGACTACTGGTACTAGAAATCATGAGAAGCTTCTTGGAGCAGTGGATGGTGATGGTTGTTCTCCTCTTCATTTAGCTTGTCAAAATGGTCACTATAGGATGACACTGTATCTGTCTGAGGT
>NW_003547309.1:0-3068 GCF_000090795.2 Amphimedon queenslandica | reverse complement strand
AAGACAAAGACAGTAATGGATTCACTGGTGTTCATGCTGCCTGTGAAGCTGGTAACATGCGACTGGTATTACATTACTTGAATAAACTAAAGTGCAATCTTTATTTAGAAACATACGAGTCTAAAGGTCTGTTGTATTTTGCTTGTTTGAGCGGTCACTTGGAAATGGTTCGTATTTTAATGGAAAAGTATCATTTGAAACCAGTTGAAGGAGACATTGATGCTGCCCAGTCAATGAAAGGAGGAGAGTCTATAGTGAAATTGATGCTGAGACGGTTTTACTTTATAAAATTAGTACGAGAAATGATTAAAGAGGCAGAGAGAAGACAAATAATGCCTATGGCTATTAAACCTCGTCCTTCATTTTTATCTTCTTAAATCTTAAACTGTATAACTACATAAAATAGTTTGTTTTTTCATAAATGTCATTGTCATACTTCATTCTTTTCGTTTGTTTTTGTTAGAATCGTTTCAATTTGTTTGTATGTATTACCAATTCACCACATCACACTCATTCTCTACTACACCTTCACTTCTACACAAACACATTCGATCGTTTCCTTTCTTCATTATATTAACACTATGGCATCAAATCTCTCTCTCGTTAACTTTAATACCTTCAAGAATAATGGAGACTTCTTGTTAGGTAATTTTTTTTCATTTTCGCAGCAGGCAATTTTTTTATTTTTGATGATGTTTATTTACAGTAAAGTAATGCTCAGTATTTATTTATTATTTCTATTGGTAGTTGTTATACAATATGCAGCATTATGATGATTTCCTCTGGTTTATTATTCTTATTTTTGTTATTATAAATCATTCATTGTTGTATTGTATATTATGTTGTATTGTTTATGAGCATTAATAGTTTGTGTACTTGTTTCTGCTCCACTTTTTATTGAAATGAGATTTCTTTTACATGCCATAGCTTTTATACATTAACTTTTATTGAATGTGTTTATATGCATTGATATTACTTATCATTAGTAATACTTTTATTAATTACCATCATAACTATTTTTGTCTGTGTGTGTTATTATTATTATTATTAATTACTATTGCTGTTGTTGCTAATGTCATTATTTAGTAAGCTGATGAACTGAACTAAAATATAAACTAGTACTTTAAAAGTTATTGACATTAATTTTTAAATATATATACAAATAATTGTATGTTTATATTTTTTAATGATACTCTGTACTACTGGTATGCTGTTATTAAAAATAATTCTTATAAAATAAGGTCATGTTTACACGACTCCACCACATCATTTTTGTTATTCCTGTTTCAGGTGTTTACACTAATCCAGCAGCTGCATTGTCATTAGAATTTATCATTTGTTTATAGAATTATTCCTTTTAGTATTTGTTTTTATTTTGCTTGGATTTGATATCAGTGTAAACCCAACTAAAAATGTTTCTATTTTTGTTAAAAATGTAGTCGTGTAAATGTGGCCTAAATTAAAAATACATTTAAGGAAATGCAGGAAGCTCTATGTCCATGGATAATGAACTAAAGGCTCCATTGTAAGTTTATTTAAGAATTACTGATCCTTTTATATAATATTAATGTAATACTGAGTTGATATCATGTTATTTTCAGTCTAGGCTGCTGAAGTTGATGAGGCTGAAGGCTCTGGACTTATGAGTAATTGTAAGTGATATAGTATTATTAGTAACGCGGTAGCGTTACTAAGTAGGATTCAACCCACTTCAAAATGGCTGCCATGACTTTTGCAGCTTTGCTATATAACTATAGGACATTTGAAAGTATTTTGGAGCCATTTTTCAGAAAAAAAACCATGGGCTATATCCTAGTAATAAAAATTTGGGGTGATTTCGGAGCCATTTTTTGGAAAAACCATGGGCTATAGCCTTGGATATTTTTCAAAAATCGGCCGATTTCTTAAAATGGCCATAACTCAAAAAATATTTGTCGGAATCAGCTCAAACTTTCTACACAGCATGTGGACATCAATATGTATCAGAAAATGTAATAAAAATTTGAGGTGATTTTAGAGCCATTTTTTGAAAAACCATGGGCTATAGCCTTGGGTATTTTTCAGAATTTGGCCGTTTTCTTAAAATGGCCATAACCTGAAAAATTGAAGTCGAAATCAACTCAAACTTTATGCACAGCATTAGTACATCAATTTGTATCAGAAAATGAAATAAAAATTTGGAGTGATTTTGAAGCCATTTTTCAGAAAAAACCATGGGCTATAAACTTGATAATAATAATAATACCTTTGGGTATTTTTCAGAATGTGGCCAATTTCTTAAAATAGCCATAACCCAAAAAAAAATTTTTCAAAAACAGCTCAAACTTTCTACATAGCATAAGTACATCAATATGTATCAGAAAAATTAATAAAAATTTCAAGTGATTCTGAAGCCAATTTTCAAAAAAAAACCATGGGCCTTACAAAAAAGGGAACTGAGCCCAAAAATAAGTTTTATTAAAAAGAGAAAAGAAGAACAACAAAGAAGTTAATTCACGAAGTTACATTAATAATTGAACACAAGTTAAGTTAATAAATAATCAAGAGTTAAATTGGGCATCATTGATTGCCCTTGCAAAATCAAGTGGATCTCACTAAATGAACTTTCGACCTTGATCCCATGAGGCAGCAAATTGCAGATCTATGATAGAAAATGAGTATTGACATTGGGCATTTTTTAGAAATTTGCCGGTTTTTTAAAATGGCTATAACCCGAAAAATATTTGTCAAAAGCAGCTCAAACTTTTTACATTGCTTAAGGACATCGGTACATGTTTGTGTACTAAAAGAAGAGAGGACGAAGAATAAATTTGTTGAAATTCTTATTATTTTTAATAATAATAATAATATTATTATTATTATTATTATCATTATAGTGATCTAATTGATAATCATGGTGTGTGCATATGAGTGTTAGGTGATATTAAATTATTACCAACTGATGTACAAGAATCAGTAGCAAGAGCTGTGACAATGACTAAAAACAATAACAAGTAAGTACATGTACATGTACTTATTATAATTACATAAAGTAAACTTACTTGTACTGGAAAGTGTGTCAGTATATC
>NW_003547308.1:17894-21687 GCF_000090795.2 Amphimedon queenslandica | reverse complement strand
ATTTGAACAATAGGAGAGCTATAAATAAAATCAAAGCATTCTTAGGAGAGAATGCAGCAAAAGTGTATGACTTTTTATCATATACCATCTGACTGTCACTTGTAATAGGTCTTAATTGTACTGAATCTGGTGACAAATCACAAGATAAAACTGATGATGAATCACAAGATGACACTGATAGATCGAAGTCTCCTGAGACACAAAGCAGTGAGCAATTTTGTCATTAAATTTAGTATAAGTACATTGTTAATTTCTTTATACCTTCTCTTAATACAGAAAGTGCTACCAATGTACCACTTGTAGCTTTGACTAGCACACCAATACCCAGCACCTCCAAAGCAGAATCAGTTTGTACTGATGAACCAAGTATGCCTCTTCCTAGTGACACACCTATTATTAATCCTGGAACTTCCGGAAGTAATACAAGTATTCCTCATTCATCTCCACAAAAAGGAACAACAAGTATGTGTATTAAAATATATTAAACTAAAATGATTGTCATCATAGCCTCTGTTGACATTGATTCATCATGCAAAGATAACACTTCCAGCAGAGGTAAGTATATTATATTAACAGATTAGTGATTATTGATTTAATCACAGCACCAGCTTCTTATTCTCAAATTCCTCCTGTTGCTAACAATACTTTTGTAGCACATGATTCCAGTAAGAATTTCATTGTATTCTATTTTGCTACAAACCAAAATTATTCAAACTTGTAGGCTCACTGCAACAACAGCATATCTATACCATGATAGTTGTGTCTATACATGTAATCACGTTTCTTAATGGTCTGTTTGCGAATCCGTTGCATAATTCATCTATGTCTTCTAATACTGGCAGAGTATCAAGTAAATAAATATTATCACTATATATAAGAAATAATGATCTTTGATATTGTATTTTATGTCACTGCCATTTTTTCAATTTTTACTAGATGGTGTTTTAATGAAGTGCTCATCACACCTGAATCAGTTACCAAAACTTGCTGGATATTTAGGAATACCTGACAGTTGTTTACAACAGATTCAGAGCGACTTCACAGACCCAGACATACAAGGATACCGTCTGTTGAAAAAGTGGAAAGAGCTCTATCCTAATTCATCGCTTGCTGACCTTATTGAAGTATTTCAATATTTAGGCCTTAATGAAGCTGTTAAAGTACTTGAAGAAAATTAATTAATCAATTCTATTTGCCATGTCATTATTTTTTGTAGTCTGTGACACATGAAGCTACTTGTTATTTTTATATTTAAAGAATTATTTTGAATTGACATATACATGTACATGTGTATGATAAGCCAGTCAATCAGTCAGTGATTGTTTTATTATAAATAAACTATGACAAATAAGGATGATAAACATAATACAGCAGAATAACACATAATTTAGATCAGGAAAAAAAGGGGGATATGTATACAATGTAACTTAAATATGACAGTACAAAGAAACCCCAAGCAAATAACCAGAGCAGAGCAATGATGTCCAATATTAGAGCAGCTTGACCAAACCTCTTGGCTTGTAAATAATATTGTACACCTTTTGCTCTATGCATCCAAGACTACAAAAATAATAATGTTTATCAAAATTTAGCCATCTTGGACTTTACTAAAACAATTATTGTGAAAAAAATGAATTGCAGACATTATTTTTGACAAATTTTAGCCCTTGAAAATCTCAAAGTATTATGCTATAATTGTGTCACTGCCTTAGCTGATATAGAATTTAGTGTTTTATTTGCCATTCAACCAAAATAAAAACATGCCATTTTAAGCCATATGCAGGCCACATGCATGCTTATTTCTCAATGGTGTGTCGGCACAAACTGAAATTTAAGCAATTCACCAAAACTTACTCCCTTCTAAATCACTAGCTATACGGCACTACACGTAGTTGTGTGCATGTGTGCTTACCAGTATTGAACAGATTATAGCAGCAACAGTGAAGAAGATTGTAGAGAAGCTCATAATAGGACAGACAATAGCAATAACTAGTGTAGGAATGAAGTAATCGTTAGGAACAAATTCAGACTGTAAGTGAACAACAGGAGGAGCCATAGCATACTGCATCATACCAGGCTGGTATGGAGCCATCGAGGGAACCATCTACACAAAAAATGCAATCATGTTTAGATCTCTATTTGAACTGAAGTCATACTTGAATGGGAACTGGTTGTACCATCATCGGGGCATTCTTGGCTTGTTTTGGATGAACGGCCGACATTCTTTTTTAGTCTTTTTAAGAGAACGAGAGGGCCTCAGAGAGAAGATCGAGCTACGTGTACCTGCTGAGCTAGCCCGGCTAGCTTTGCTTTGTTTAGTGTTTACTAAGCTCTAAATTAGATTAGATCTATATCCGGATCCCTCCGGATAATCTATGACTATTTAGTGTTTAGATACTTTATAGTTTACTAAGTTTAGTTCCACCCCGCATTATCCATGGCAGCCTCCTTGTTGTTTGGATTTAAAAGTAAGTAAGATTCTATCCCTGCAGTATCATATCATGTACTACTGTCAATCATTGCTATATAGATCAACTGAATAAAAGATCCTTTCACCGCACTGCATCTGTAGGTGATTCACTGTATGTGTGGGGTGGTCATCAGGATGGTTTACCTCGAGGCCTACCTGAAGAACATGATAGTAAAGAGAAGAGAAAGTTCACTACTAATATACAACACTTTACTCCTTCAACTGGTCAATGGATCACTAAAGGTACTAGTGGTACTCCTCCATTAGGATTTAGAGGATGCTTCTGTACTGCAATAAAAGATCAATTGTATATTTTTGGGGGATGGTGTGGCCATGACATCTGTTATTACAACAGTATTACACAGCTGGATACCGTTAGTCTTCAATGGAGGGAATTAGAACCAACTGATGCAACTAGACCAGTTATGAGGAGAGCCGGTGGTGGAATGATATCATTTGAACATGATGGAGTACACCATTTACTAATGATAGGAGGAATAGGATCCGAACCATCTGTGCAACTGCCTTATCATAAATACATTGAGTTATTTGATGGAAAATGGCAAACTAATGAGCACTCAATGTATAATCTATCATCAAGTAAGACTTTATGTTTCTGTTTTAAAATTATAACAATAATTTAGGAAAATGGCATAATCCTACAATCATTGGCCTGTGTATACCAGCTGCTTGTGTCTTTATCATTGAAAAGATCAACAACACTAGAGCTGTTCTGTTTGGTGGAGTAGAGACTGATATTATTGATAATGATGAGATGAATACTGCTAGTAACAATGTTTACATATTAGAGATATCAATCAGCACTGTGGTACGTAAAATTATAATGTAGGCACATACACACATACACATACACAACACAAACTTACACTAATGTCATTGTTAAGTGTGGTGATTATGACCATGGGGAAAACCAATGGGGAATTTTTATAGTCTTGCTTGGCCGAGATCCAATATTGATTTGTGTGGGCATGGAATGTTAGGCCATGTTTATACTACTCTGTTTTATCTGAAAATAGTAATAGCAAAAACTACCGTACAGTGGGAAATTTTCGTGGATTTCATGTTTTTTCAAACTTCACGGAAATAAAATCCACAAAAATCAATTTAATACAGTTTAAGATGGCTGAAAAGTAGAGAACCACGAAAATTAAACCCACAAAATTGATTTTTTGATGGATCTGCGAAAATTTTGGGCCACAAAAATTTCTCACTATACGGTATTTGGATTCAATGTGGCAGAGTAGTGTAAACGTGGCCTTAATCTCTATAAACATACCGGTACCCATACCCCAAGGTTGTCTG
>NW_003547308.1:5447-15012 GCF_000090795.2 Amphimedon queenslandica | reverse complement strand
GATGGTGGTTGGCTAGCGGCCCTGGATGTCACAGTCATCTCCTCTTTTTAGGTGGCCATGGTGGCTGATTTGGCTGGTATTCAAGGTTCAGCTCTAGGGGTGGCTGAAGCACGTAAACTATCTATGCATGCTGCCGCTTGTCATCATGTTGGTGTCAATTTTTTCCCTCTGGCTGTTGAAGTCCTAGGAGGTTGGAGCCCTTCAGCAGTCTCTATTATCCGCTCTATTGGTCATCAGTTAGGCCAGCGTATTGGTCGCAACCCTTCTGTTACCTGCTCTCATCTCTTCCAGCACCTCTCAGTCTCTTTATGGAGAGGTAATGCTGCTATGTGGGTTGCTCGGCAGCCCTCTCTCGCATCCTACATTGACGGTTCCCTTTAAGGGATTCTTTGTTTCAGTTATTTTTTTTGTTGTTGTTATTATTGTTTTTTTGTTTGTTTGTTTTTTGTTTGCTTCTTGTATCTTTCTGTCACCATTTTAATAATAATAATAATAATAATAATAATAATAATAATTTTTATTAATAATAATGGTAATAATAATAATAATAAATAAATAAATTTATAATATTTCTTCAGTTGCCATTGTGATACTTGTTGATTTCACACAAACAATAATTTTCTTTATTATCATTATCATTGTTATGTCTTAAATTTACAGCATTTATAAGACCCCCGTTTACACTAATCCACTTCACTGAATCAGGTTTGTTTTTGCTATTATCCATTTGAGGTGTTTATACTAACCCAACAGCTGCATTTTCATAAGATTTATCATTTGTTTATAGAAGTATCCACTTTAGTATCTGTGATGCATTTTCATGTATTAGTGTAAACAGAAGCTGTATCAGAATCAAAGTCTCTGTTTACATGTGAAAATGGATTAGTGTAAACGGGGCCTAAGAGACAGCATTGAATAGATATGCTGAAGGAATATCTATTATACTAATGACAAGTGAAATTAATACTAGTCTTGACATGAGTGCTTGTTCAAGGAGCAGTGAAGGTATCCATCTTCCCTGCAATCCTGTAGCTATTCCTGTTCTTCCTGTTGTCAAGTTCATATTATCATTGCATATTATAACATTAATTGTTTGTTTTTGAAATAAAATAATTCATTACACACTTGATAAAAGTATAATATGCAAGAGTAATACCTTCTCTTAGCTAGAAACCTCCAGTCTACTATAAGTGTTGCAGTTGATTCCAAGCATATAGCCTGGTAAAGAAATTACTTGTTTATTCCAGAGCTGCAGATCTAAGCATGCGCAACCACACCTAAATTTTGGAGCATGTACATGCTTCTTTAATAAGGCATATTCATTACTTTTATTTGAATAATTAGAATATATGGTCAATGGGGCAGAAGCGCATTATTAGTCCAATGTCAATGGCGACGCTGTCCCAGATAGAGGCCTTGTTGCCATGCAGGTAGAGGAGCAGAGGAACTGAAAGCCGCTGAGCTCAAACACTTGCTTGGGTCTATAGGAAAGTCTAGTCAGGCGTGGCCTGACCCTTGCGAAAATGGAGGGTCAGGAACCTCATATATACCAGATTTGTTAGCTGCTGCAGAAATTCTGCAGTGACACATTGTGACTAGCTATGACTATGTAACTTTAATGATCATTAATATTAATTGAAGATGGATGTTGGTGCTGTAGCTAATCTTCTTGGTATCCATTCTCTGCATTTGCATATTCTTCCAGACACTATAAATTCATCAGGGTAGCTATATAGGATGTCATCAGAAGTCTCATCTATAGGAAGGTCCTCAAACCCGGCCATATATGCTGCCTCAGTTCTCTCCATGTTGAAACATCAAATTAGATCTGCTAAACAAACTGCAACAATTTTTAGCCTGGGAAGTGATGTTGCTTCCACATCTGACAGTCTTACAGTCATCATTGCTTCTTTATTTATAATTGTAATTATATTTGTTTTTATTATCAAACAATAATTATAAATAGCTATTAATTATTCATTATGATGACATAGGCTGCTACAGCAGCTGCAGCTCCACCTGAAGCCATAGTAGTTGAAAACAAGTCTGGTATACACGAGATTCCTGACCCTCCATTTTCGCAAGGGTCAGGCCGCGCCTGACTGAAGAAAGTCTATGTAAGGAAGAAAAGCTGATTTATAAGAAAGGTAAGAAAAAATTAATTTGTGCAATCACCTTTCTTCCTTACATGGACTTTCCTATGGACTTAAGCAAGTGTTTGAGCTCAGCAACTTTCAGATCCTCTGTTTCTCTACCTGGCAACAAGGCCTCTCTCTATCTGGGACAGCATCGCCATTAACATTGGACTAATAATGCGCTTCTGCCCCATTGACCATAATTTCTAATTATTCAAATAAAAGTAATGAATATGCCCTATTAACAAAAATGGCGTCGTGCAGCTAACATGGCCCAATTTAGCAGTCACAGTATAACTTCTTTTTTCTTGGAGAATTGTTCTATAGGAAATAGGGACCTGTGCATACCTTATTGGAGTAGAATGGTGTAAGAATTAGCCTTCTAGCACCAAGTAAAGTCAAGATACAGAGCGACAACTGGATTGACAGGACTTGATGATGAAGAGGAAAAAAGGTGGCTGAACAAAATGGCCGTTTTCCGGATTTTTTTACTTTCCTCTTAGATAAGGTTTAGAGCCACGCTAGCTGACCTCATCTCTGTATAACAGAGACACTTTCAAGGTGTCCATAATAGCAAGGCTAGTCTGTAGGTCACTCCAGTCAAGATAAGGTCCTCTATAAAGTCTGGTAAGCATAGGAGCTTGTTTTCCCAGTATAGCAAGGCTGCAAAAGTCATGGCAACCATTTTGAAGTGAGGCAAATCCTACTTAGTAACGCTACTGCGTAATAGTGCACTCATTACTGTATGCATGTATCTGGAAATTTTTACTGTGACTTTTATTCCACAAGATGAGGAATATTTGATTATACATAAAAGTTAATGCCACATTCATCACACATTTTTATTATAGCACAAAATTTCCAAACAGATAAATTTTTAAATATACTGTGTTTGAATAGCAGATGCAGTTATAGATAGTAGCCTAAAGATAACAAGTCTACCTTGGTGCACCAGAAGTAAAATATTAACTTGACTGTGGACCATAGGTTGGTTTACAATGTAACCATGGTAACAGCAATTAAATTAAGATTGAAACCAGCTTAATTCTAAAATTGAACCTGGCCACGTGAGACTATGGGACGAAACCTCCAGGTCATTCAGAATAACAAATTTGTGTGTCTAAAATAAATACATGCCATGCAGCCATATGTGCAAGATGGTGAACACTCTTAAGAATATTTTTGCACTATAAAAAATTTATTCTACTCTTGTTAGTTCTGGCAGTGTATAAAGAAACCTGTAGCAATAGACCAATGGCCTGTGGGTAGATTCCATCTTGCAGGTGCTGTTATTATAACTGGATCAGGCTGTCCTATGCTAGTGATAAGTGGTGGGTTAGATAAGAATGATGATACATTAGATGATTGTTGGATCTTTAATATCACTCAACATTCCTGGATAAAGGTATCATTTTTACAGTGAGACACATGTATTATTAATATTATCATTCTATCAATAGTTGGATGTACCTCACTTTGTTAATGAGAGACATGGTCATTCTCTTTCAGTGTTCATTATGAGTCCTCAATGTGTCTGGATAATAACTGCTGGAGGATGTGTTGATATACATGTAGGATTGACATTAGTCACTAATCCTAATATTGTTATGTTAACTGAATTAGGTTAGTATATGTATTGCTGCTGAGTTGAAAAGTTGGTAGTCAAGAACTTTAGCATGCCTACTCTTGCTATATTTTATCAAAACCTATAAGTTATTAATTTTATTATTATTATGACCTGGCTATAATTGTTTTCATCATCGCACTATACCGTATAGCGGGTTTTTTTCGAGGATAATAAATTTCGCGAATGACCCATATCCAGAAGTTTGCGAAATTAATTTTCGTGAATTTTCACTAATCTGCCATCTTGTACTGTATTAAATTGATTTTCAAGGAATTTAATTTCGTGAATCATGAAAAAATCCGCGAAATTTGCAAAATTTGTTATCCTCAAAAAAAAACCCGCTATACGGTAATTTTGTATGTCAACACTTACATTTCTTTTATACACGTTTTATTGAAGAAATAAAAAATATGCCTTAACAACTATCCGCCCACATTCTTTACGTAAAGTGGGTGTTGCTAAGTCAAACAAAATGATAGCATGGCAGCTTACACATGGAACCTATAAGTTATGAGCTTTCTATTTACTACAATATAGCGGAAAATTTTCATGAATTTTGCGTTTTTTCAAATTTCACAAAAATAAAATCCGCAAAAAAATTGATTCAATACAGTTCAAGATGGCCAAAAAGTAGAAAACCACAAAAATTAAAGTCATGAAATTGATTTTTAAACGGATCTGCAAAGTTTTTGGGCCACAAAAATTTTCCGCTATAAAGTAACAGCTAGAGAACATAGAGATACTGTCTAACGATTTCTCTAGAAGCACTAGAAGGTAGAGAGAGCCTCTATAAGTTTAAACAAACTTAGCTATGCATGCGAGGTGGTGAAAACAATTATAGGAATATTTTTGCTTGTTTTTAGTTACTAACAGTAAAGGAGAGTGGACAGTAGGTGATACATTAGATACCAATGGCATGAATAATGAAGAATACAAGAAGAAGTATCAGCAACAACTACAGTTAGGAAGAAGAAATTGGTTGGAGGAGTACCAGAAACTAAGAAAAGGAGATACAGCCGATATTGAGCAAACCATACAAGCTCTTATGAAGAGTCTTGAAGAGAAGGAGAGAGAAGCACAAGTTTATTCTCAACAATTGGAGCAGAAGGAAAGAGAAAAAGCAGAGAAAGATCAAGAAATAGGAAGATATTGTCATCAACTACAAGAGAAGGATAGAGAGCATCAGGTGGTACTACAGGAGGCATTGCAGGAGAAGGATCTAGTCATACTTGCAAAGGATAGGGAGCTGCAGGAGAAGGATCTAGTCATACTTGCAAAGGATAGGGAGCTGCAGGAGAAGGATAGGGAGCTACGTCAATCTCTAGTGGCCATTGATAGGTACCAGCAACAAGCACTTACTGATGATCACTGGGTTATTAATAAAGATGAGGTGACTTTGACAAAGGAGGAGTTAGGAAGAGGATCTTATGCTGTCGTTACAGTTGGTATCTTTAGAGGTTTAAGAGTAGCTGTCAAGTCACTTCATACTATCATTATCTCAAATTATAATCTAGGTATCTTCTCCAGGGAAATGAGTATAGCATCACGAATACGTCATCCTAACCTGGTCCAGTTTATTGGTGCAACTAAAGTGGGTAATCCTCTCATCTTGACTGAACTGATGAGCACTAGTCTTAATCAGGAGCTTCGCAGAAACCAATTAACCAAGCAACAGATTCTCAGTATTGCTCAAGATGTAGCTTTAGGCCTCAACTACCTTCACCTGTTTAAGCCTCAGCCTATTATTCACAGAGATGTGAGCAGTCCTAACGTATTATTAAAGCCTTGCACTGGACCTGCTGGTTATGAAGCTAAAGTAGCAGATTATGGTACAGCTAAATTAGTGCAAGTTGACAGTCCTGGTACTGTTATGCCAGGCAATGTTGCATATGCTGCACCAGAAGCTCGTGATCCTGACAAACACAGTCCAGCAATGGATGTCTACAGTTACTCTGTTCTCCTTATGGAAATGAATTTGTGCTCTCCACCAGAAATGACGACAGCAGAGAGAGAAGTACAAGCTGGTAGTGTCTCCTGGTCTGATATGAAGTCTCTCATACAAAGAGGACTTAATGCTAATCATAGTGCTCGTCTTACTATGGCTGAAGTAATAGAGTCATTGAAAAGGATGAAGATTTGAATTGTTCGTAATTTTTGATATTTTAAATTTCTAATTATTACTGCTGCCTTTAATAGTGTGTTTTTCACAATTATGATTATTCTTCTCTCATCTGTATTTTTTCTTTCTTTATAAAATAAACTTAAATGCAAAATTGAAACACTGATGAGTGAACTGCATAACAGAGTTTGTTACTATCTAGAGCCACTTGCAAGTACAATTGCATTTCAGCCACACCTTTGCATCATCCATGTGTGGTTTATTTTTAACTCTTCTCACTCAATGTCAAGTGCAAAATGTCTTGGAAGCCTTGGACTCTAGCTGCTGCCCGTTTGAAAATGGTAAAAAGTAAAGACTTCAAATTTCCTGAACCTATTTCTCGATGGAACATTGTGAAAGGAGACCTGATAAGTTTTTTATATTCAACATACAACACTGATAATTGATAAATATGTATAATTATTAATTCACTGCAGGTACAGGTACTGTGTGGTAAAGACAAAGGAAGAAATGGGAAAGTTGTTGCAGTTGCTCGGAGGACGAATCGCATATTTGTTGGAGGTCTTAATACTGTATGTTTCATAAATCAGTTTCTTGTTATTCATTATGGGTGTGGTTTGTAGCATATTAGAGTAATGGTAGGTGAAACAGCAAGAACAAGGATAGCTAGTGAAGCACCTTTACACGTTTCCAATGTAGCTCTAGTTGATCCTGAAGATGGGTATGCTATTGTATATTGTATTTTGTAATTAGGCCGATTAATTACTGTATAGCGAAAAATTTTCGTGGCCCAAAATTTTCGTGGATTTTGCGTTTTTTTTCGAAACTCACGAAAATAAAATCCGCGAAAATCAATTTTATATGTTTTAAGATGGCCGAATTGTAGAAAACCACGAAAATTAAAGCCACAAAATTGATTTTTGGACGGATCCATGAAAATTTTGGGCCACGAAAATTTTCTGCTATACGGTATTGCGAATTTTAATACATGTACATGTAATGAGACAAATAACTGCTTTTTTCCTGGGCAATCTGGACTATATTTTCACCGAAATTCAATTCTTGAGTGCCCATATTCTTATTGATATTAGTTCAAACTCACTGAATAGCATATCATTAGTACCGTAGACAAACATAGAAGTTTTCACCAGTCACCAGTATTACTTTATTTGAAAATTTGAAATGTAATTTTTAGCATTATAATTCAAGATTTTTGTAGTTTGCAGTAAATATTAGCAGTGTACATGTTTTGTGTTGTGTATGTGAAAATCTGTAAAAAGATCTTATTTTGCTTTTTAGTAAACCTTGTAGAATTAGGTATCAATACACTGAAGATGGAGAGAAAGTCAGAGTGTCAAAAAGAAGTGGACGGATCATACCAAAACCTGTTGAAGTTTTGGAAAGGAGAGACTTTAAATCGAGAGGTGGATATGTTGGTATGTTAATTATATTAACTTATTAAGTTAGCTGCATAGTTACATGTACATGTACTTTGTACTAAGTTTAGCGTTTTAAGCATGCACTCATTGCACTGTGTATATTGTGTGTATATTGCCATGTTGTGTAGCATACATTAATCAGGGTTCTGCCTAGGAAAGAAAATAGAGGTAGTTGGAGACCAATTTATATACACCATACTAGTAGATTACAATATCATGCTTTATGTATGGTTATTAGTATTAATTGGATGGTTGGTCTAAGTGATGAACTGGTTGGTTCACTTGTTGAGGTGGTTGTCCTGACCACCCCCAACCACCATAGGCAGAACTATGATTAATGCAGGGTTTCATACAAGATTTTAGCATAGTGTTCATGCAGCCTATTAACAGTGGATTGTCAAGTTGCTCAAAAATTAGGTGATTTAAGACCATTTACTATTATAGTTCAGGTTATTATGAGGAAAATGCAAGTAGATAATTCTTCATTTTTATAATTTTTTGATGCATATACATGTTTTTTCTCTTTTGTAGATATTTGACCTGATTTCAATTGAATTAGAATTTTTGAGGTTGTTTAAAAATTGAGCCAACAACCAAAGGCTATACCGTAGGCCGGGTTTTGATTGTGTATCTAATAGATTGCGAATTAAAAAAATAACTAGTTTGCGTTTCCAACAATTGTGAGATGCTAGCCTAGCTAGCCACACTCACAAGTTAAGTGATTGTCTTGCCATCTAAAGCTACTGCCACAGCTTGATTAACTTCCTTCAAGATGTTAGGTGGCATTGGGACTTGACTAGATGAGGTAATTTGGGCTGAAAATAGCACAGGATACCACTCATGATGCTGTAAAATGAAGTACATGCAGAGAAAATGATTGATAGGTGTGGTACTTATTAATTATTATAGGTGTGGTATTTATCAATTATTATTAATAACGATTCTTTTCATTGCAAGATGTATTCCAGACTCGCAATTCGCAATCAAAAGAACCTTGCAATCAAAACCTGGCCTATGGTAGCCTTTGGCTTTGGCCAAATTCCATTCAAAATGGCTCTGAAAGAATTCTCCATTTTTATACTTTTTCTGATACATGTATGCATGTTTTTGTGTCGTGAAAAAAAATTTGAGCTGATTTTGATCAACTTTGGATTTTTTATAAATTTTTTAAATTGCTCAAAAATTGGGCCAATGACCAAAGGCTTACGCCTTTGGTCTTTGGCCAAATTTTGTCAAAAATTGCTTCGAAAGAATTCTTCATTTTTATAATTTTTTCTAAAGCATATACATGTTTTTATGTTGTGCAGAAAGTTTAAGCTACATGTAATTCCAATCAAAGTTGGATTTTTTATGAATTTTTTTAATTTGCTTAAAAATCGGGCTTTGACTAAATATTTTTTCAAAAAGTGCTCTTAATAAATTCTCCATTGTAATAATTTTTTGATACATATGCATGTTCTTATGCTGTGCAGAAAGTTTTAACTGATTCAGATCAATTTGTATTTTTAAAAAATTTTTTAAGTTGTTCAAAAATCGGACCAATGACCAAAGGCTACCGTACAAGATGATTTATTGGCGATTGGTGGTTTTATGAAGAAATCACTAATAATATCTGCCATTTTGTTTCAATCTGAGCATGCTCAATGGCACGTGGCACAAAATTGCCAATATAAAATCCGCCAATTTCTTTTTGCAGGCAAATTTGCCAAAAATTACTCCCGCCAATAAATCATCTTGTACGGTATAAGGCTTTGATAGCCTTTGATCTTTGGCCAAATTTTGTCAATAATATCCCTGAGAGGGTTGAAATTTTTTGATGCATATGTACATGTTCTTATATAGTGTAGAAAGTTGAGCTGATTTTGTTTTCATGAATTTTTAAAGTGTCATCTACTGTGCGTTAGTGCTTGTCAGCTCATGAAGCATATGCTACATTGTACTAAGCTCACTTAGTATTCTTTGTGTGAAATCCTCATTTTGCTACATCAAATTATATCAATTTTCCTCCAGATTAAAGCGTGAAATAAATCACTGAGTTTGTAATAAATAATTTGTTTTTAATTATGTACTAGTATCTTGTATCCTTTCCTCATTGCTGAGACTGAGGGAGTTACTGTACCAGATAGATAGATATATACATGTACATGTACTTGAGCTTGAGCAAACTATATAATTTTTCCAATTTACAATTGTTTTTCTTTGTCTATATTTTTGTAGAAGGAAGCAAGGACACAACTAGTGAGAA
>NW_003547308.1:0-1626 GCF_000090795.2 Amphimedon queenslandica | reverse complement strand
TCTACAATATTAATAGCAGATTTCTATAGGTTATTAAGCATCATAAATCAATTTTTTAATTTTGATTCTATTGAAAAATATTTTACTGTGACAAAACAAGCAAGTGCTGGTATGAATCAAAATTTTATTTGAATTAATGTTTTGTTGTTCAAATTGAATAGTGTGTTGTCAATGTATTTGAAAAAAAGGTAGGGGTGCACACACAGAAGTTTAACTTTTCAAACTATACAAATATACTATGAAGTGGTATGTACAAACTTAAAAATTTTAGTTTATTATTGCAACAGTTTGTACCCAAACAAGACAGTTCCATTGATTGTGGTGCTTATCTGTGCAAATTATGCATATCTAATATGTTATTGTTAAAATTAATTGACTTTTAGTTTGCCTATACATCATACTGTGTTGTGATGGAGTGCTCCAATATGTTGTCCAAATTCTATTGTAATGGTTATGCTCTGTCATAACATTGTTAATTAGATAACTTCAAAATTTTTGAGGCAATGGCTTATGACTCTCATGCTTCACAGTTTCAGGTAGAATTTGCTATTGAAATGGATAATCATTTTTATATAGGTGGAAGACAATAACTATTAGCGTTGCAACCAGAGTTGCTTAGTGCTGAGCAACTCTTTACAATGATTTACAAGCATTGAAAAGGGATTTGCAAAAAAAGTATGGCATTCCTAGCCCAGGTATGACTAAAATAAATATACTAGAAGTAACTGTATAATTTTTATATTTATTATGCAGGATAACTACTTTTTAGGCTAGATTCTAAAGCTCAATATAACTATTTTAAAGGGTCTCCTTATCTTTAAAGAGCAGTGATTTCAAGGATATCAAACTATTATAATTTTAATTGAAATGTGTAATTAAATGAAATCAGTATCTCAGTATAGTGTTGCATGCAATAGCTGATAAAAATTAATCATAAAATTTCACTATGTTTATTATTAGACTTGGACCAAGTAATATAGAAAAATCATTAAAATGGTGTCACTGAACTCCTATTAAGAATAACAAATAGAATTCAAGTGATGGTTCAGTATTGTGATGCTTCATGCCTGTAGTAGCAATCTTGCATTGATAAAGTTACATTTTCGCTAACATGACCTCTTCTATTGGTCCTAGCATAGTTACTACGTACATAAATTTATTGTCCAAGTATAGAAGTGTCTTATAGACAGACCATCCACGAATGATTGCCCTTTACATGGATATTTATGGTCCTGTCGGGTCCGCATCAGTCCGTCCTTTTCGGGCGGGGCGGGTCCGTCCGTCCGTCCATAGATATTAAATGACAGGGATTGGAAACGGAAGCGTGGGCGTAGCCCAACCTCCATTCATTTGTATTGCTGCTAGGCTGACAGAGGCTCGTTGAAATTTTTTGTCACAATTTACCCTTGATTTTCTTTCTTTTAGGAGCAATATCTCGCAAACAAGTGTTCCTATGCAAGTGAAATTAATGCATCAAGAAGCCTAATGTTTCCTCTTTATAATTCTGTTTTCTATTGTACAGATAATTTTACCATGTTAATGTTATGGCATTTTTAAAACCATAAAATGTATTTTTTGTCATTATAATCCCTTTTTGAAAACAAGCTAGAGTAAAATGCAATATCT
>NW_003547307.1:16993-21703 GCF_000090795.2 Amphimedon queenslandica | reverse complement strand
ATTATCATAAGCTCATACATAGTCTGAAGGACTCAAGCTCAAATGTAGATACAATGTACATAAAATAATTGGTCATTATACAATAATACTCAATAAGATTAATACACTCAATCTTATAATGCATATAATCTTCAGCTTCTACATGTACATAAATGTATCTTGTCATGTTTTTGTGGTAGAGTACTAGTTGTTATATTATCATTACCTTTGGTGTAAGTACAAAGTATTGTGGAGTGTCTCTTTGATTTACAGTCCTGACTATCTGATTGAAAACTGATCTCTCATTAATATAATCCATTCCCTGTATATACACAATATGCTCAATGAATATATTAATACTGAACACTCTCACTAATAATCCTCTCACCTGATTTATCTCATCAACTACACTAAAAGGACAATTAGTGATATCATTTTTTTAAAAGTTTTATAATAATAATAGCAAAGCTAATTGTTGAAATATTGTACAGTATTATAGACAGTGGTCAATAAAAAATTTAATATAAGAGAGTGAAAGAGAAAGTTTCAGGGGAGGGGGAAGATAGTTCCATTGATTAATTGTAGATGGGTAAAATCTTGTAATGCCATGAGGTACAGCATAGTAGAGACACTCCTCTCTCCTCCACTCTGATGACGTGCATCCAATACATGCAATGACTCCTCACTACAAAACTTTACTTTTATCTGCACACCATATTTCTTGAAATCCTACAATAACAATCATAATAATTTTATTGAAAGAGCATATACTCTGATTGTATTGTACAGTATACCCATTCACACAATATACATGTATTGTACATCAGGGCTTCCCACAAAGCATGCTAATTGAGTAAAACAGAATGCTTCATGAGTAGACAAGCACTACAATACTATAGTCTTGCATAGCCAGGCCACTACAATAATACATGTACATGCATGTACGTGCATAGCTTTGGGCAACTTTAAAAATTCATAAAAATTAAGTTTTGTTTGGAATCAGCTCAAACTTGCTACACAACATGAAAACATGTACATGTATATGTAAGAAGAAAAAATTATAAAAATAGAGAATTCACTCTTATAGTCATTTTTGGTGAAATTTGGCCAATGACCCTGAGACTTTAATATTCATTCAATTGTTAAGTAGCTAAAAATTTGTAAAAATCTAATGTTGATCAGAATTAGCTCAAACTTAATTGCTAATAAAACAGTCAGAAAATTAATGGAGAATTTTTTTAGCCATTTTTGGCAGGATTCGGCCTTAGGGGAGGGTGATTTATAAGCCATTTTTGAAAAAAGCATGGCCCGGGCTATAGTATAGTACAGGGTATTTTTCAGATTTTTACATAATTATTTCTAAAAATAGTGATAGCTTGAAAAGTTTAAGTCGGAATCAGCTTAAACTTTCTACGTAACATAAGAACATCAATGTTTATCAAAAATGTAATTCAGAGCCATTTATTGGAAGGAAAAACAACAGTAGTTTTTGGCTGAAATTTACAGTACCATCATGGGCATATACATGCATGCTTGTACATGTATGTACATGCATCATGTTATATAGTAAATAGAATATTAACAAGAGGAAACCATTACATGTAATATGCTAAATATAAACACAAACACACAAGCAACAAGGAGCAGGAGAGGGAGAGAGATAAACTTGTATCTATGACATACAAATTAATGAAATTATAATTATCAGTTGTTGAATTGAATACAGAGTATGATTACAATCATAATACATACAGTACAGTTATATACAGCAAATTATACATGCACAGTATAAAGGACATTAAAGTCCAGTGTTACAATTATAGTTTCATAGTAATAATACACTTGTACTTAGCGTGCGCACACACACACACACACACACACACACACACACCTCATTGACTCATAGTCTGACAGAGTCACAGAGAGTTTCATTTTACTCATCCAGTAACTACATTCTGGTCATTATCACACTCACTATAGCAACTGGAACATGACTAGACCATGACTCACAAAAGAGGCCATTTAATCAAACAGTAGGTGAGAAGTATAAGGTTAAAATGTACTGTACAAATGTAATCTAGATACCTGTAAAGTTTTGGGGACTGCAACATGAACAGTACATTGTACCTGTTTGGTGTTAAAGTTTAGAGTGTTCACAATAGCGGATTTGACTGCATCACAGCTATCTTAGATACTCTTAACACAGGCAATGTAACTAAGCAGACTGTTACAATAAATCAATGAGAGTTTAATGATTAACGTTATGATATCATTGTTATTATTATTTTCCCTGCATTATTAAGTCATATATAGCTACATATGGTACACTAAATTATAATAATTTATGATAATTGTGGACCATGTTCCCTTACATCACCATCTCTCTCCAATGTAAGCTGGTTTTAAATACTTATGTCATGAATGCATTACAATGCTGTTAAACCCTTTGAAGTATGGAATGCCCAACATGTAGGGTAGACTATATTGAGAGTAGTGCTAGCTGGACTGTAGTTCATATAAAAAACTGTCAGGAATAGCTAGCCAGTCACCTCTCAGACTATTGGTCTACAGAATAGTCACAAAGTGCAATAGGTGAAGTTTACCTAACTGTAAGGAGTTTATTTAGAGAGTTAAGAACAGGAAGTGTATGAGAGGTGAGAACAAGATATTAACAAGGTGAGAACAAGATATTAACAAGGTGTGAAAAAGATGTGAGTAAAGTTAAACAAGGCATAGGCAATTTGGTGCAGGATGTCTATAAACTTTTCGAGCAAACTTTAAAATTTCATAAAAAATCTGATTTTGATTCAAAATCAACTCAAGCTTTCTGACATAACATAAGATCATGCATAATAGATATTGTAATGCAATTTTGCCAAGATGAAAATGACCGAGGTTCCACAAAGTGAGCTTTAATGCATAGCTTCATGAGTTGGCGAGAAGCTTGCATGCTAGTAGAATAGTCTGTCTAAGAAGTTAATTCAAAATAATGAATAATAAAAAAGCAAAGCAATATACAGTTTATTTAATTTCACAAGTTAAACAAAACAGGATCAACTAAGTATCAACAGCAATTAAGTATCAACAGCAATTAAGCATCAATATCAATACAAAAATCAAATCCCAGTTCATTAATAGCTTTAATCCAGTCCTCACCTAAAGCTTTAGCTGCATCAACACAACTGCCTCTTACAGCAATGAATGACTTCAAGAACTTTTGACAGTGCTCCTGCACTTTAGGCAAGCTCCTCTTAAAACTAAGACTAGCCATGAACTCATCAATGCACTCCTTCATTGAAGGATCTTCTTTAACTTCATTACTAATGAGGTCAGCTGAATATAACTGATTAACAAGACCAATAAAAGATTTCTTAGGTAGAGAATTCAGTGTAGCATAATGAGATACAAGAACACCATTGATTGCTTTCTTAACTTTATCAACATCAACAGTAGCCGATACGCCTAAGAGGTCAAAGGTCAATATAGCCTAATACAGAAATGATGTACACACACACACACACACACACACACACACACTGTTACTTACTAGCTCTTCCATTGGATGATACTGCAGTAACTTCAGTAATTGTATTAGAGGAGGAGGTAGCAGGATCTGATTAATAGCAAATATATAAACAAAAATAATTTGTATCCATTACTTGTTGGATAAACCGGAACAGCGAGATTTCTCCGTGCTCTATGAATGATTAATGTAACAGGATGAACCACGCCTACTAGAGGTACAGAGTAGTTCAGAAAAGGGACAGCATCAGGTGATCCATAAATGGATAAAAGGCAGGATGAAGGATGACATTCTTTATCACCAAATTTATCGACAGCCTCTTGATATAACTACAATATAATTACAAATAAGTACTATACACAAAATAGCAATACTATCTTACCCTGCTAGGTTTAGTGTGAGGTTTAACTGTCCATCCATTGAATGGTTCATCTTGTTGTGCAGTAAAGTTTAATTCAATATAATCATAAGGAATCTTAAAACTAAAAGAAATATCTGGTCCAATCTCAGCCTGAGAATGTTTCCGCTCAATGAACTATCAAATAATAATTAAATAATAATAAAATCACATTTTTACTTGAATGAGTGCTTCTAATTTTTTAGCTGCAGTGAATCTCACTAAATCCTCTACGCCTTTTTCCTCATAGTAAACCAGTCCAGCATATTTTGTAGATTTTAATAACTGGGACAATATGTTGGCTACTTGCTCACAATTATCTTTGTTTTGCACTTCTACAAAATTTTGAAAAATGAACAAAACGAGAGCACTAAAGTGCATACCCTCGCCACCATCTGTGTGTAACAATTTTAATATATTGTATCACTTGAATGAGAAAATGGGCAATGTGCCCTCCAAAAATTTTGAATTATTATTTCTCAATTACAATTATGACAACATTGTGACATAGCTTTCCTTAAGAAGGACATTTTTTGAAAAGGCTATCGTGGGTTTGCATCTGGGTTTGTTTGTGCTCCTCCCTTTATAAAGATTAAGAGTCAATAATGAATAATTATTAATTATAATTATTAATAAAATATGGGAGGGGTGCAATCAAACCTTTTGTTTTTTATCATTAATCCATTTTTATTATGTAGCTATTGTTATACAAAAGAATTTTATCCATATAGAACTCTATAATATGACATTAAAGAATGCATTATATCTCTACTCATACAATTTTATGTATGAATAACAAAATCACTTACAA
>NW_003547307.1:12463-15982 GCF_000090795.2 Amphimedon queenslandica | reverse complement strand
ACAAAGCATGCTTCATGATCTGACAAGCACTACAATAGACATGTAGCTGTGTCTTTTTATTCTCCTGTTATGATAGGCCATATATATGCATGGCTTTGGGGAAATTCATAAAAAATTAATTTGGTCAGAATCAGCTCAAACTTTCATGCCATATAACATAATCAGGGGCGTCGCTGGCTTTGAAACATTGGTAGGGCACTAGGTCTATGAAGAAGAGGAAATTTTTTCGCGCGCGAAAAATTTTGCCGTATGTAATTAATATTCATGATGGGTGTGGTCAATTTTGGTCAATTAATTGATTGGTTGATTACCTTTTGACGCCCAAAATTCATAATGACGTTCATTTCCAGCAATAAATTGCTTAACTACCGACTGTATTTCTACATTATGAGTCAGTTGTTGGTGTGTGTGAAGAAGTAAGCAGTGATTGAGTCTTTCCTGGATAGTTATTAAATGAATTAATAACTAATTTTAATAAAAATGGCTACTGATCTTCAAAATATTGGTGGGGCAACTGCCCTACCTGCCCCTTAGGCAGCGACGCCTCTGATAATAACATGCATATGCATCACACAAAATTATAAAAATGAAAAATTCTCTCCTATTCACTTTTGGCAAAATTTGGTCAAAAGCCCTGTGCTTTAGTACAGGGACTAGCCAGGGCAAGACTACTTGAACTGAATTTTTAAGTAACATTAAAAATTAAATCCGATTAATTTTTGTCAAATCAGCTCAAACTTGCTAGCATACCTCTTACCCATTGATGGTATTAAGTAGTTGAACTGAACTTCAACAGAACTAGTCTCTTTGATTGATTGCTCCTCTTGGGATGTGATCCTCTCCTGTTGTTGTGATTTCTCTTTCAATAGTTTAGATATATATGCATCTTTTTCAGATACTGTAGTCTTGAAATCATCTACACAAAGACACACGTATGTATTTTCTCATTCAATACATGCTGTGCATTATTGACTCACCAATAACTATCTGCTTTTCTTTAAGTTGTTCCTCTACTTGTGTCTTCCCTTTCAATAGTTCAGTTATAAAAACTTCCTTATCAGCAACTATAGCTTTAAGCTTCTCATATTCTCCTACATTAATAGAATATTCTCTTATCTAATATTATGTACTGATGATACACTAACCAGTCATTATTTGTTTCTCCTCCACTGACTCCTCTGGTTCATCAGTTTTAAACTTCTTAGAATTATCTACAGAAAATTACACTAAATTCTGAACATAATAAAAAGTGAGAAAATAAAAGCCAATATAAAATCTACTACATAAATACAATATTTCCCAATAGTTATGGTTTCATTTACATGTATACTCCCTAACCTGAGTGTGGTGAGTCCTCTTGATCTCTCTTTCGTTTAGTAAGAAGAGTCTTAGTTTCTAGTGATTGTGTTTCTAATGTTAGCATCGTCTTCTCTTGAATAGAAATAAAATAATGAAAATAAACAATGGTTAATGGAACATTCATTTTTGTAGAAAGTGCATGTATTTCAACATGTAAGTTTAATAATGTAAACGGAACTATTCTTTTATAAAGCAAGACTGATCATATGTACAGTACATGTACACATACCTGATAGTGATTGAGTCTCCAGTAGTGCTTCCTGAAGTGATTGGTTGTTAATTCTAGCCACTTGTAGATCATGACGTAAAGACTCAATGATAACTTGAAGCTCCTTCTCTTTATCTGTCATGAATTCATTCGATTCCTTTCTTCTTTCTTTTAGTATTTGTTCATACAATAAAGGAATACTAACTGAATCTAATACTGGACCCACTGACCATTGACCATCATTAAAAACTGAGGGAGAGAGGGAGGGAGAAGGAAAAGGAAGGAATAAAATTATTAAGGAATAAAGGAACAAATTAAAATAAAAAAATTAAAATAAATTAAAATTAAAATAAATTAAAATAAAATTAAATTAAAGGAATAAATTATTAAGGAATAAAGTTAGTGATTGAGTGAGGGAGAGAAAAGGACAGAAACATACAGTACATGTAATTCATAAAATTTGTATGTGATGAAAACAATCAGTAAACCACAAAGGAGGCTTACTCTTAAGAAATCCATATGCAGGCTTAGTTGACCAAACCCACTAATTACTCCCCACATCATCATAAAAGTTGAACATAGCAAAAGGCAATACATCGTTTGATACACTTTAAAATCTGTAGCAATTTGCTTGCAACGATAAAGCAGCACAAAACGATACTGATGGTACAGTTTTTGCTGCTACCTGAATCTTAAATCTAAATGTACATGTACTCGTGTGATACACAAAAAGTAATCAAGTTTGTGGAAAGTAATACACATAGTTCATATACTGTCACAATTATCATAGAGCAGGTTCAGATTAAAACAAAATTGGAAATTTTATATTGGTTATTCCTTCATGGAAGCACAAATTATTTTCTCATAAATCATCTTGTACAGTAATATGTGTAAAATGTTTATCTTGTAGAATAATTAATAATTATTACCTAGTTCAACTACCATTGTGATATTAGGATCAGTGACAGGTGTACTAAACCATTCCATTACTCCTCCTCCTACATGTTTCTGTTCTCTCTCTACACCACCTCCTACTATTATCAGGAACACATGAGTATGATCAACAACAAATGATGATACAGTATGAGCATATCTACCAGTAACAGAATCAGGTAGAGGAATCTGTTGCAAATAGAGAATGTAAAGATATAACAACATGTACAGTGTCGACTGAGAGAGATCATAACACCAGTGGATGATAATGGGGTATACTGTATATGCCATATACATTTCGCAGGTATAAAATTTCCCGATTCGGCTGCATTTTTGCATTTGCAAATAAAAATTTTGAAATTTTAATGTAATTACCACACCTACTATACAATCAGCATGTTATTTTGCGGATTTTTATTTCACAAATTTTTCCATAGATATAATACACAGACAGGATTAGAAACAGGATCACATGAGCGCATTATCCATTGAAACACTCCTAGTTATATCGGAGCCCTGGGCAGCTGCTCGACTATTGCCCAGGCCCCCGACTGTCCCTTTTCAAAAAGTTTGTGGGACTCTAGTGTAATATATCCAGACTCGAGCAGACTACACCATTTAATTCTTACTATGCACAAAATCTATCTTTTCAAAACACAAATCAGAGTTTTAAATAAGGACAGACAGGAAGTAGAATTTCATACAAAAGAATGCAAACAAACACACCTACTAATCAACACCTATACATTACAATAATAATAAACACATATCATACAATCTTAATACATTACACTCCTCTCCACTAAGAGAGATCTGTCCTTAGAAGTCCTGTACAAACCAGGGGCGCTCGGGAGGCCGCCGAACTCTAGAGGGATATCGCTTTGCAGATGGTACTGGGGAATTTTCTATGGGGGAATTCACTTCTGGGGGCGAGCATGGTACTTCCAGAGGTAGAGGGTTTGGAACTGAAGAGCTGATTCCTGCTGCTTCTGTCTCAGAGGAAACTGCTTCTCGCTGAA
>NW_003547307.1:0-9140 GCF_000090795.2 Amphimedon queenslandica | reverse complement strand
CACTAGTATGAGCTTTTATGGCTACTCTCTGAGGATCTTTAGTGCATTAAGACATTTATTAGTGCTTAAACAGAAGTTTTAGAAAGTTATGGCATGTCAAAACCAAAGGCCATATTTCAATGGCGTCAGTACTCTAAAATTATTAAACGCAGTCCATAAAAAACATCACAGTGCACTGTAAGAGGTTAAGAAGTAACCATAAAAGCAGATATTTAGTTACAAACTATTAGATATCGTCTGGAGAGTCCCACAAAGTATCTCCATTTATCTCCATTACGGGACCAGTTCCTGGCATAACTAGGAGTGTTTCGATGCATAATGTGCTCACGTGATCCTGTTTCTAATCCTGTTCCGTGTATTATATCTATGATTTTTCCAAAATGTGAAAATCACAAAATTTAATCCCCATAAAAATATATGGCGTATACAGTATGACTAGTGTTTGATCTAGAGTGCATTTTTAGCATTAAAAAAACGCATAAAAAAGTGTATTGGCGCACAAATAACAAGTCAATGTGTCCATTTTTAGCTAATAAATCAATTTTAATAGTAAAATTAATCATAGATATTATACACGGAACAGGATTGGAAACAGGATCACGTGAGCACATTATGCATCGAAACCAACCTAGTTTGCCGGGAACTGGTGACCGTAATGGAGATGAATGGAGAAAGTTTGTGGGACTCTAGCAACTACATCGGACGACAAAGCAGGCTAGTAGGAGCCTTTATAGCTAGCTCTCAAGGGTCTTTAGTGGAATAAGGCATCTATTAGTGCTTATATCTATGTTTCAAAAAGTTATGGCGTGCTAAAACAAAGGGATCTTAAGCCAGGATGCCATTACTCTCAAACTAACAGATGCGCACCATAAAAAACGTCTTAGTCCACTGTAGGATGTTAAGAAGTAGCTATAGAGCTAAATACCTTGTCATAAAACCGCCGGGTATAGCCTAGAAAGTCCCACAAAGTATTTTTAACAATCTCCATTCATCTCCATTACGGAATTCAAATTTCACTCTTAATAACCACGAATTAACTAGTTCCCGGAAAACTAGGTTGGTTTCGATGCATAATGCGCTCACGTGATCCTGTTTCCAATCCTGTTCCGTGTATAATATCTATGAATTAATTAATAACTAGCATGGGCGGACCCCAAAAGCAAATGTCTGATTACTTAGAGCGAGACTTAGTGTGTTTTGAAAGTGCTGAGAATTGGATTTACAACTTAAAAGTTGCTATTTTCATCCTCTAATGAAGACACAGAGTCACTAAAGAAGGCAGATAGCAGCACAGTTGATGATGTAACTAAATAGTCTTGCTTGGGAAAGAACTTATCTTTCAGTGGTCTTATTATGGCCTGATTGTTGTGTGACAGCATTTACATGTACTTACATGTAGTTATGGCATACATGGACCCATGTTTTGTTGTCTCTGGTTCAAACACTGGCTGAAATTTGCACTGGACATTTGCAAAACAGCTGATTTAAACTATGCATTGCTCAATAATGTATTCTAAAATAAATCCACAAATACAAACACTAATGAATTATTTTTGATGAAAATTAATAAAAAATTAATTATGCAATGATGCAATAACTGAAAAAAAAATCACCAAAAGATGATGTTTTACCGTGCTGAACTCAGTCAACTGGATGAGAGGCTTCGTAAAACTGTTTTTATAGATTTCAGCTTCAAATACAAATACATTCTTTGAGGTATACAAGACACAAAATCTACTCAGAAAAATGGCGACTAATTATTGTACATGTGTGGATACCAGGATATAAAATCTCTATTTCATTAAATTTTAACCACTTAAACATTATTACCCTACTGTACACTGTGTGCATAATACATGTATAATGTCATGCAGTGTAATGTATTAATACCTTCATCCAATTGTACTGGTTTGTGTCTAATAACAAACAATCATTCACTAGTTGATCTCTATTATCCCGTCCACCAATCACTACTAGTATAGGTGAGGAAGAGACACCATTGATAATAGTACTGGCATGAGCCCTTCTCTCCTTAGGCCACAGTCCAGATATTGCTCCTTGATTAAGACACTCCCAGTTCTAAAAACACAAATAAATGTACAACAACATGTACATGCATAATAATTTTTTAGCTAGCTTAGGCTCATAATGTTCTACATTTAGTTTTTTCATTATGTGAATAAATGTAATAAGTATGTACAGGTACATGTGTAGTCACTATACTATATCCCAACTGAGTTTGACACCAGCCGCTTGGAGTTTGAAAAATGTAGGTATACGTCACTGATGACGTTTTATAATGATATTCATAGAAGCATGGCCGACATTTTACAGCTGCGTAGTTGGCCTGTATTGCACTCTTCTAGTCTTTATACAGGCAATCATTATCAGAAGATCTTGCTCTGTTAGCTTTTAAAAAGAAGAATTATCAGTTTGGGCGCTCGACCACATGTTCTTATGTAAACTATGACGTAGATAAATTATCATAAAACGTCATTTTGGTATGCCATTGGGTTTATAGGGAGAACCTGGTTCTCAGGGTTCCCAAGGGCTGAGAGACCCAAGACCTGAGATCCTGTGATGGCATTGGGCGACTAAGAACCTGTGAAAGTCTCATCCTTATCCTACATTCCTATAAAAAGTTATTCCAGTTTTTCTTGGGTCAAACTCAGTTGGGATATAGTATACTATCAAAATTTTTGTCAATCAATAATTTCCTTTTTATCCTTCAAAATTCCAAATTAAAATTAAAATTTGTGTTATTCTGCTATGATCCTCATACTAAAAAAATGCAGAACAGAATGTGGAACAAAATTTTTTTAAACACAATGTTTAGACAAATTTGAAAAAAATTTGATTCACAACATTTGGAGTCACCCAGTAAATGTTAACTTACTATTGTATTATGTGATAATTGAAACAAGTAGATACTGTTAGTAGCTATACCACCATCAACTGATCCTCCATACATAATTCCTTTATTATGAGTGATCCTTTCAACTATAAAGCTACTAGTTGGAGGACAACACTGTCCACTGACAGATAGAACAGTCCATTGTCCTAAAGAGAATTATCAGTAACTATTGATATGTCAAATTTTTACTATAAAATATCAGACAACTGTAAGTACATCTACATTGGGGTGAGCTTAAGCAATTGACTCACAGTGGCAATACCTTCAATGGTTGTCTTACTATTTAAAGTTAATAAATTAGTCACATGAACCTGCATTATTAATGTTACCAGGAGCGCCTGATGTTACGTATAGTTAAAAATAAATCTAATGCATTACTTGTGCTTGTACGTGAGTCAAACAATCATTCAAATCAATCATGAAGCTTGTCATCATCTTCATTGCTTTACAGACAGAGAACAGACTGAGACCCCTTGAAAGATTGGCTTCATTACCTCTACCCACAGAACCACTCATGCTCATAATGCTTTGGAAACAACTAGACTGAGTATTATTTATTCATCTAACACAAGTATACAAGTAATTTATTTAACTCCACAAAATTGATACGATACAATATGACTAATTCAATGAGTCACTCACCATTGGACAGGTTGTAGATATTCTGTTCATTAGTTCTAACAAGATCATCAACACCAGCCATCTTATTGTACTCAAATTGATGATGATACTGTGTAATAGTTGATATAGGAGCCTCCCCACCAATAACCAGTAGTTGTTGAGGTTCACCTTCACTTCCCATTACTATCATGCCACCAAAGCCTCTCTTAGTCACAAAATTGTCACTAGTTGGCTGTATTTCTTTCCATTTAAGAGTTAAAGTGTCTAAACAGTTCAAACTGTTATGGAAGCAGAAGTCATGGCCACACCAACCACCAAAATAATAAATATTATTATTAATGGTGGTACAGGAGACTCCCATGATTCCCAAGGGAGGACTACCTCTAGTAGGTTGAGAGGACCAAACACCAGATAATAAGTTGAATGCATCAATAGCAGAAGTACACTGTTTCTTTGTAGGAGAATCGTGCGACCCATCTAATCCTCCCCGGGCTCCTCCCCAGCAGTACAGGACCTCTCCTACTACTGCAGTTGTGTGTTGAACCCTCACTCCCAGTTGATACTGACCTATAGAATGATCAATACCAATTAATCATTAATTTTTATATTGTAAAACAACCTACCTTCAGCCATAGATATTAGAGACTACATCTATGCTTCAGCTTTTATGTCCATTATAGCTTATCACGTGATCCATTCATTAACCAGCCCCACCCAACAATAAGAATGTGCACTGTACAGTACATTTGATTGTTATGATAAATGAAGAGTAATACAAGTTGCCATACAAGTTTTGTTAATATTGTTATTGATTGTTCTATCATACTAAACACTTCTTGTCCCATACATCAGGTGACATATGTAAACTATTATGAATGATATGAACAGTAACTGAATCTGAATAATCAAGACCTTGTAATAACTAGAGAGAGAGAAACAAAACATTACTTTCAACTAACACTGACATTCATGCACACTCTTCCTATTATCATAAGCTCATACATAGTTTGAAGGACTCAAGCTCAAATGTAGATACAATGTACATCCAATAATTGGTCATTATACAATAATACTCAATAAGATTAATACACTCAATCTTATAATGCATATGATGTTCAGCTTATATATACATGTACCTAAATAAGATATCTTGTAACAGTATACACTATACCCATTCACAGAATATACATGCACATGTACATCAGGGTTTCCCACAAAGCATGCTAAGTGAGCTAACAAGCACTACAATAGTGCATGTAGAGTAAACTATACAAGAACGGACACATCACTTTCGGCCGGGCCGCCTATTATAAAATCAACCAATGCAGCAATTGTCTTTTCTAGTATGCTGTTGCAAACTACAATGTCTTCTTCTTGCTTTTGACCATAGCAAGTGATCTTTCTTGCTTTCTACAAGATGCAGCATCATTTATAAAAAAATTTTCGGGCACATGCGTAGGCGGACAAAACTAATGTGATAGCGTACAGTTAAAAATAAACCTTGACAAAAGAGAGTGAAACAGAAATCCACAAAAAGGTAGAAACAGTTGATGTCCAAACAACAATATTATAGACAAAAAGTTTGCTTTTGCAAACTTCTCACTTTTCCAGAGATCATGTTTTAGAAGTGGGTGTGGCTCTCGGTAGGCGGACATATTGAAGGATCACGTTTTGGCTTTTTGGGGGTTTTTCTTATGGTTTTTCTCAATTTTTATTCACTCTAATGATATGACATAATCAAAAAGTCAGTTCCTTAAATCAAGAAATTATTTACAGTGCATAAAACAATAAGTGATGGAGTAAACACACATACAGAATGAAATAGATCATTAAAAATAACGAGATTTACAAGGTGGTTAATGAAATTTCATTTTAGTTTGATGCAGAGTGGACAATACCATGACCCCCTTGGTTTTCTTTTAACATTAGCACAACTGTAGTGCCACCAGCCAATAGAACATGCTTCATTGTCACAAAATATCATGTTACCGAATTCTTCTCTCTTACAAATACAGTACTGTTCCAATTCTACACAAGGAAAGTCACTAATTTTTGTAAAACAAATTAATTTACCAGCTGTTGATGGTTTCACAGTATCTTTGAAACAAGACAGAGTAGAGAAATCAGTCAAATCCCCTATGGTCAAGACAGTTTTGAACAAAAAAATGATGAAAATTAAGCCAAAGGAGGAATTCAATGAATTAAATTAATTGCTTATTAAGTTTGTGGCCAAAAATTTTCATGCATTCCTGAATATTTTTAGTAAATTATTGAATATTTACAATTGTTACAATGACACTTGATTAAAATTTCCTTGATCATCAAAATTTCACAAAATTTTTGACAACGGAAATTTGGAGCTACATGCATAAAGTACATGTAATTACACAATTATTAGTACATAAACAGTTAAATAAAACTAAGTCAATTTTATTACTTGATAAGTTTATGGTACCCTTAGAATGAGTTAAAGTAGAATAACTTGTTGCTATAGTAAAATAAAATGCTTGAATATTATCGCAATTAATTTACTAACTTGAGATGAGTTTTTGGCACCTTTACGAGCTAAAATAGAATTACTTGTCACTATAGTAAAGTAAAATAAATGAATGTTATTGCAATTAATTTACCAACTGATGAGTTTATGGCACCTTTAGAACGAGTTAAAGTAGAATCACTTGTTACTATAGTAAAGTAAAATAAACAGAACATTATTGCAATTAATTTACCAACTGGAGACGAGTTTATAGTACCTATAGAATGAGTTAAAGAAGATCTACTTGCTGCTATATTAAAGTAAAATAAATGAACATTATTGCAATTAATTTACCAACTGGAGACGAGTTTATAGTACCTATAGAATGAGTTAAAGAAGATCTACTTGCTGCTATATTAAAGTAAAATAAATGAACATTATTGCAATTAATTTACCAACTGGAGATGAGTTTCTGGTACCTTTATTACCTGCGTTTATGATTTACATACATATAAACAATGGACTTAAAAAATTACTCACCAAAGAATACAGTACTAGTGGTGCATGTAGCTCTTCTTTCTAATGGTATTTCTGTGCCTAATTTATTAATAGAGTAAGTGATAAATCTATGTGCAACATGTACCTTCAACACAACAGTCACTAAAAGAATGATCTTCCTGTGATTGAGCTACATGTACATCAAAAAATGTAGACAATGAACAATCTAAATCTTTTGTCCCCAACTAAGTATATCAATTTATACAATATATATAATGCTTACCAATACTTGATGATGCTTGAGTACTGGCTGCCTTTCTTCTTGAGGGTTCAGCTTCTATAATGTAAAATTTATGAATATGAACAGTGTGAAAAATACTTTAATCTCACGTTTAGATAACTTCTGAATTCTAGCTTGATCTATAAAGATATAATCATAATATGTGAATCAATGAAATGAAGTATGCATTGATTTTTACTTCGTGTTTCCTTTCTCTCTTCCTTTTTTCTAAGTTCTTCCTGTTTCTTCATTTCCTTTTCTTCCATGGCTTTCCAATTCTCTTCACTGGTCAGAATTTTTTCACAGGACTTTAATGGCATCACTGGAACTTTAAAAGCAGCTTGGGGTTTTTCTTGACTGATGAATTTTGAAAGAACAGTAGACTTTGATGTAGCAGTAACATGCTCAGATTTTCTTTGTGGTACAATATACATAGTAATTCCAACAAAAACTGTACTATCAGTACCAGCAAAAGAAATAGGTATTGAAGTTGAAAATGATGGAGGAGTAACTTCAGGAGTATAGGGATAAGAAATCGAACCAATATTGTGTGATGATGATACACATTTCTCCTGCGACAGTGGTTTGTCCTTCCACACATTATAACGACTATTACCATAACCTTCCTCTAGTTTTCTTTGAAAATGTTCCTTGTTTAAGACATCAGAAGTACAGGATGTTGCACGATTGTTGGCAAGGCGTTCAGTCATACAAAGGGAAACCTGAGGATGTCGTTTCTTAAAGCCATCCCACCACCCACTTGATATAGTAACATTCTTCCCCTTTGCATTGACTGTGGTCTGAACTAATGACATTATGTCCTTCCTAGTATGATTAAAACCAGTTTTAGCCGCTTCCAAAATAAAAGTCACCAGTTCCTCTTCTTCTTGCTCAGTTAAGTATCTCTGCCCACTTTTACTACCACTTAACACTTTACCAGAAATGTGATCTTGGAGAGTAGATTTGGGAATTTGATACTCCTCTGCTGCTCTTCTGACTGATAATCCCTCCCTTACAGCTTTGCATGCCTGTTCCAAGTCACTCTGTGTATAATCTTTATATTTTAATGGATGAGTAGACACTATAGTATCACTGTCAGTTAATGACACAGTAGAAGACTTAAATACACGTCCACTTAAAGAAGCTGTGGCCATAACTAGATAAAATATAAATCATGGATATACATGCAGATGAGCAAAAGGCAATTATTCAATAATAGCAGAAAATTTATAATAATTAACTATATGAGGAGCAGAAATGTTAAGGCTGTTATAGTCTTGCCCCACCCCTTCGCTACCTGCAAAGGGGTGGGACAAATTGATACGCATATGATAACAAAATTACAATAACTACATCAGGCCATTCTAATTAGTGTCATTACTAATCTCAGAGAAGGGGAGTGACCAGACTATGTCATTACTTATCTTTTCCCATGCACCTTCGTTAATTTATTTTATTAAGGTAGGAAATTAATTAGACTGCCTATAATCATAATAAAAGCCTGAAAGGCTTTGTAGACTCAATGCCTATAAGGTATTTAAACAGTAATCAACTCAATTTTGCCAATATAGCCTGGACCAAGTTTTATTGACACCCCACCCAGTGATCACATTTTACTTACCTTTTACATCAGATATACAATTAAAACACCAAGAACTGATAAAATACCGAGAATAATCAAGAACCACGACATAAAATGGAGAAAAACCATAAGAAACCCCCAAAAAGTGCCAAAACGTGATCCTTCAATATGTCCGCCTACCGAGAGCCACACCCACTTCTAAAACATGATCTCTGGAAAAGTGAGAAGTTTGCAAAAGCAAACTTTTTGTCTATAATATTGTTGTTTGGACATCAACTGTTTCTACCTTTTTGTGGATTTCTGTTTCACTCTCTTTTGTCAAGGTTTATTTTTAACTGTACGCTATCACATTAGTTTTTTCCGCCTACGCATGTGCCCGAAAATTTTTTTATAAATGATGCTGCATCTTGTAGAAAGCAAGAAAGATCACTTGTTATGGTCAAAAGCAAGAAAAAGACATTGTAGTTTGCAACAGCATACTAGAAAAGACAATTGCTGCATTGGTTGATTTTATAATAGGCGGCCCGGCCGAAAGTGATGTGTCCGTTCTTGTATAGTTTACTCTACATGGCTTTGGGCAACTTTATTCTTTTAAAAATCATTTTTTGTCATAATCAGCTTAATCTTGCTACATAACATGAGAGCATTTATAGGTATGAAAAAAATTATTAAAATGAACAAATCTCTCTTAGTCATTTATGGTAAATTTGGCCTAAAGTAAGGGACTGTGATTCAATTTTTGAGTAACACACTACAAAGTACAAACATT
>NW_003547306.1:19971-21717 GCF_000090795.2 Amphimedon queenslandica | reverse complement strand
GTGAGTGTGGTCACAATGAATAAAATGGCGGCTATCAGCAAGTCTGACCTTATTTTGCCGCAGTGGCATAGCCCAGACCTTTTTTGATGCCTAGGCCAGCAAAGAAAAATAAATGGTGCACAAAGCATGATGAAAATTTTTCACGCTAGAATGATATTCATGATGGGCATGATGAATTAACGTGCCGAATAATGGCTGCTTTTAAAGTATAACTTGCATGAGATCGCTGGTTTTTGTGTTAGATTTCACAAAATACTATTGCTAAACTGTCAAATCAAGGAAAGAAGTCATATTATTGTAGAGCAGTGCTCAATAAACACTGATAAACAATTGATCATTGATTTTTATAACTTTCTAATTATTTGACCTGGTATCTAATGCCCAGGCCCAGCAGGCCCAGGTGTAGCTACACCACTGGACAAACAGTCAGCAAGATAAGACTAAACTGCTGTTTAAAAACTTTTTAACAAGAATAAAGGTTAGAATAGCAGATATACAATCTTTCCTTGATTCAAAGGACTCTGATAAGTTCAATGCAAGCCTGTGAGAAAGTTGCATGTACGTGTAGCTAGCTGCACCATGCATATTCTAGGTGATGTCTCTTCTCCAGCAGCAAGCCTAGGTTAACAAAGCAGATATGCAATCTTCAAATATAATATGTTCAGTGACTGCTTCTAACTATAAGCAAGATAACTTTAATTTAAGCAAGATGACAGCCAGTCTGCAACAAGATACTTAGACATGTGCAATTGCTTTGCTATAGCTCAGAACCTCAGACACGTAGATCATACAGCACATGCATAATCTATAGCTTGCTTAGGCTCGCCCCTTTAATGTTCTACATTACTCCTAATGATATTACATTTGTTGTCATAGAACCTACTTCAGAGTTTCTTCCATTCCTTTATCCATCAAGTTATAATGTGTATACTGATGTTGATGATGGTTCTGCTAGTGTTACACTACCAACTACACTTGAGTTTGGAGGCTTTCACTATAACAGAGCTTATGTAAGTAAATGTGACCATAATTGACAAAAGGGCCCTTATGGCGGATTTTAAAATTGATCGTTATAATGGAAAATATCAACCTGTGAGTGCTTTGTTAGACAATCATTGTTTCTAAAAGTTTCATGGTAACTTTTTGCATCCTGTGGAGTAATTTTATGATGAATGGGGCTCAGGAAGTTGGATTTCTTAGGCTAGAAAGACAAATTTCACTACCCGCCATAAGGTACCTTTTGTCAATTATGGTCACAAATATAATCATGCATGTTTGAAGCAAATTCTGTTCTAACTGTAGATTAGCAGCAATGGATTAGTCAGTTTTGGTAGAGCCTATAATTCCTTCTCTCCAAAGAACTTCCCTCTTCAAAATAGTTTAGCTGTTGTGGCTCCATATTGGGATGATAGTCGTTTGTCGGGATCAAGACAGTTACACTATCAAATTGTATCTGGATCATCATCTCTCATCACCAAAGTCAATGCCTTCTTATCCAAATACACTGGTGATACTTTTGAAGCTGATTGGTTACTGTGGGCTTACTGGCATGACATATGTCCTTATAATAGAGGAAACTGTCAAGACGTATGTAACTTATGATTTTATTATGTAATTATAATTTTTACAGTCAAACTTCTTTCAAGTGGCTATAGCAGTACAAGGAAATGTAACATATTCTATATTTACATATCAGTGTGGTCTCATCAGATGGACTCTTAGAAATGCTGCAGTTGGTTACAGTGT
>NW_003547306.1:17174-19859 GCF_000090795.2 Amphimedon queenslandica | reverse complement strand
GCAGTGTAGGGTTGACATGTTGGTGTTTCAATGATGATGCAACCCTGCAGGGGCTTGTTTGAATTCATTTTACAGGTTCAAACCCAACAAAGGCTCAGCCCTACACTAATGTATTGAAAAGTATTTCTTATTTTTTAGGTATTCCTGAAAAGAGCACGCAAGGCAGTTGAAAAGAAGCATCTAAACTAGCTATTATTAATAAATATTTATTTAAAAAAATTATTATAGTTAACAAAAACGTATTTTGACGAGAAGAGTTTTGAATTGTATTTATTACAGGAGACCTAAAAGAAGACAAACAAGAAAGTTATAAAATTAATTGTATTATTTTGAACAAGTGTGATACTGAAACATTTTTGCTACAATCATGCGACAAAATTTCTCACAAATCCTGCAATTCTAATATTTTTAAAAATAAATTTTCACAAATAGCTTGTAAACTGCACCACATGGCAACGGAGCTGCAGAATTTGCAATTTTAACTTTTGTGACGAAGCAAATTTGCCAAAAATTGAAAACAATAAAATTTTATAGTTTTGTACTTTTTCTGATGCATGATACATGTACTTATGCTGCATAAAAAGTTTCAGCTGATTCTGACCAAACTTGGATTTTTATGAATTATTTTTAAAGTTATTCAAAATTTAGGCCAAAGTCCCAATTTTTGGTCAATTTTTGCCAAAATTAAAAACCAGAGAATTTTTGTTTTTATTTTTTTCTGATACATATACATGTACTTATGTTTTAAAGAATGCTTTGGCTAATTTTGACCAAAATTAGATTTTTGACAATTTTTAAAAATTTCTAAAAAATTGGGCCAAATTATGCACATGTATTATGCTGTGTAGAAAGTTTCAGCTGATTCTAATCAAAATTAGACTTTTTATGATTTTAAAAAGTTGCTCCAGAAGCCATGCTTGTCAGCTCATAGAGCATCTTATTTAGTGTTTTTAAACATTACTAAGAATAGTGATCTAAGTCCAACATGTGGTCAAGCAATTTGTTGCCAAAAATTAAGACTCTCTACTTGAGGTAAAACGTCACAACAATGGTCTAACCACAAGTTGCCTAGTGTACAGTATGTCTACATATTCCCTATGTTGGGCTTTAAACCATTGATCTGTATCAGAACAATTAGGAATTTTCATTCATTTTTGTCATTATTATTGACTCAAATATTTTTTTCATAAATTTTTTTTCTGTTTCTCTCAGGCTAAAGAAAACTTCTGTAGATGAAACATCGTCAGAAGAATCATGTAAGTATACAAAATTAATTATAATTATTATTAATCAATTCTAAGTGCACTGTACATGCATCACAAGAAGTAATATAAATAGAGAATTTTCTCCCCTAGCCATTTTCAATCAAATACTGTGTACTGTTACATGTAAAATAATTTTTTGACAAAAATTTTGAAGCAACTTTTAAAACTTTTAAATAATCCAAATTTGATCAAAATCAGTTTAAATGTTCTTAATTATGTGTATCAGGATTTTTTCTGAGCCATTTCTGATGAAATTAGTCAATATTGTTGTTTTGAAATTCTTTAAAGTTTAATAATCCATAATGCTTGTACTACTTAGTACTACTCCACTTGTGCATAGCGTGTGTGCTAACAGATGTTTACTTGTATTGCTACAAATTACTTTGTGTACTGATACAAGAGTGTGTGTAACTTCTCTCTTTCTACTTTATAATTACAATTTATTTGATCTTTTCTCTTCTATAGCTGGTGGCAGTCCAATGGCTAATGTAATGGCATCCATAGGTATTGGACAGGTCAAACTGAGAAAAGCTAAGGTAGAATAAAAAACCTTTAGGTAAAAGTGCCTGTTAGCTTAATTCTTGTTATTATTATTATTATTCTACAGCTCCTGCTGATCAAATTGCTAGTATGATTGCATCAATAAGAAGTGGTAAAGTCGTTTTAAGGAAAGTACAGAAAGAAACAAAGGTATGATTACAGAATTTTTAGATGACGCAAACAATGTAATGAATGAAATGGCAAAACAAATAGTAAGTTATGCACATGCATAGCACATGTATACCACTAATAATACATCATATTTAAATTGTACAAAGTACATGTACATGTATGTAATACCAGTATAATGTACAATGTACACATTAATATTAACTTAAAGGCTGCTGGGCCAAGGAGAGGTAGGACTCCACCATCAAGAAAAGATATTCAAGAAAACAAATCAGCAAAAAATGAGCTGCTGGCAAAATTGAAGAATAGAAGAAATAAAGGTACCGGTATATAGAGAAGATACATGTACTGTATTTCCTTAAATAAAAGCCTGGGCGTCTATTTCCTAAAATGGTATTTGGACCTCAAAAAAATTTTAAGAAAAAAGTTAGACCCAGTGTGGGATTTGAACCTGTGACCTCAAGCATTGGACTTCAGGAATGTAAGGCAGTATCCACAAGGCTACCGAGTTACTTGAAGGCTAAAGTTGTGTATTTATATACTTGAATTCTATTGCTACCTGGCGTTTATTTGCTTCCGGCTTTTATATAAGGAAATATGGTACATGTAGGAGAGAGGAATATACAGTATACATGTAGTGGAGAATGAGAGGGAGGTTTGAGATGTATGGGAGACACCCAAAGAAAAAATGTGAGTAAAAGCAACTGAAATAATTATGCTTCTATCACATGTATTAATTTTGTCTATATGA
>NW_003547306.1:11028-13058 GCF_000090795.2 Amphimedon queenslandica | reverse complement strand
GACACTTTAATCATGTGTTACTGTGCTGACTAAAACTGTGTATATAACTAATTTTATTACTTATAATTGTTATTATTGTTCCCCCTCTCTTTTCCCCGTGATCCATAATCAGAAAACCCACAGTCTATTAATTTATTTGTCTGTAAAGGAATAATTTATTAATTTATAGGATACAAGAGGTAGTGTTGCATCAGTTGCTACCATTGCTGCTCATGAAATGGGACACACTTTTGGTATGAATCATGATGACGATTCAAGTAAGAACATACTAATTATTAATCATCATTATTATTTAAATTATTATAACTAGGTTGTAATTGTCCTGATTCCAATAGTGGTTGCATTATGAATGCTGTTTCAAGGTACTGATTAAATTTTAGAATTAATGATTCATTTTCTTCTCTCAGCTTCCCTCCAGCCACCAGATGGTCACAGTGCAGTATTAATGAATTAAATGCTGGTTTCTCTCGATCTGGCAATTCTGATCTTAACCGTTGCTTAGGAAACAGTCCAACAACTGTTAGTTGTACAGTCTATTGTCCTTTAATTTCTCTCTCTCTCTCTTTATGTAGATTGTTGGTACTGCTAGGTGTGGCAATGGAATAAGAGAACCAGGAGAGACTTGTGACTGCGGAAGTTTAGCTGTAAGTCTGTGAGTGTGTGAGTGTGAGTGTGTGTGTGTGTGAGTGTCTGTGTGTGTGAGTGTGTGTCTGCGTGTGCTAAATTTTAAGTATGTTATCAATTTCAGGAGTGCAATGATCCATGCTGTAATGCCACTACATGTGAACTAGCCAGTACTGCCCAATGCGGATCTGGAGTTTGCTGTGAAAACTGCCAAGTAATTACATTACATTGTTATTAGAATATTATTATTGTTTTTTTATAATTAACAGTTCAAGTCGTATGGTACTACATGTCGTAATTCATCTGGTATGTGTGACATATTAGAATATTGCACTGGTCAAGATGCTGACGTAAGGATAATTAATAATGATAATAATAATAATAATAATACTAATAAGTGATAAACTGAATTTTTAAATATTTTTTTTTATTTTAGTGCCCGACAGATGTAACACGACAGAATGGACTATCCTGTGCTAATAATACTGTATGTTAGTGGTTTATTAAAAGCAATGTTCATATTCTCTCATTATACCTCCAGGGTTATTGTTACGATGGTACGTGTGGCTCTGCGCAGGATCAGTGCATTCGTTATTTTGGAAATGGTCAGTAAAACTCTCTAAACCTCCTCTTTCATTGTCCCTCTTTCTTTCTATAGAATCAGTTCCTTCTAATGATGTATGCTACACACAATTCAATACTCAAGGTATTGCCTGGGGCCATTGTGGAGCTGATGGTACCAATTACATTCCTTGTCCTACTGGGTAAGCTATAATGCACTACAACTTTGTCTCTAATTCGATTGTTTTCATGTCTTAACACTATATAATTTTTTCAATTTTTCGCAATGTAACAGTGAAACTGCAAAATAATTCTTTTCTTCCACTCATAGTGATGCATTCTGTGGTTCACTCCAGTGCAATGGTGGCAGAATAATATTCAATAATGTTAATTCAAGGAGTGCTTTGACAGCTTATACTAGATTTGCTAGTGGTCAAGAGTGTAGGAGTGTCACTACACGTGCTGATGCTGATGAAGTCAGTCCTGGTTTAGTGGTTGATGGGGCTAGCTGTGGAACTAACAGGGTACGGAAAATTTTATAGAACTTTTAACTTTTGTGGGTTAATAATTTTGAGGATCCACCTCAAAGTTAAAACTAACTTTATGATACTCTGAAAAGATGTATTATTCCATAGCACTATATTTCATGGGTGTAAAATTTTGTGAATTTGTCCAGGTTTTCCATTTCACAAATTTGATAAAAACGCAAAATTAGCAATATTATTTTATTTCCGGTGAAGTATAACCCCTATACTGTATTTGTGATATAAAGTTTCACAAATATATTTTGCTGCACCTACAAAACACAAAATATTTGTGAAATTCATTACCTGCAAACACAACTC
>NW_003547306.1:5318-9346 GCF_000090795.2 Amphimedon queenslandica | reverse complement strand
TAACTTTATGATACTCTGAAAAGATGTATTATTCCATAGCACTATATTTCATGGGTGTAAAATTTTGTGAATTTGTCCAGGTTTTCCATTTCACAAATTTGATAAAAACGCAAAATTAGCAATATTATTTTATTTCCGGTGAAGTATAACCCCTATACTGTATTTGTGATATAAAGTTTCACAAATATATTTTGCTGCACCTACAAAACACAAAATATTTGTGAAATTCATTACCTGCAAACACAACTCCTATTTGCTTTATCTATTTCCTCTTCTTATTATTAAATTATTTTTTTATTCTGATTAGATGTGTGTTAATCAGCGTTGCTTATCAATTACATCACTGGAGGGAGTCAGCTCTTGCCCTATTGGAAGTAATGGACAGACATGCTCTGGAAATGGCGTAAGAGCTTCTCTCACTTTACCACTTTCTCATGCCATTATTGCTAAGATTGCTATATATGTACATTCAGGGTTTCCCACAAAGCATGCAAACAGCATGCTTCATATGAGCTGACAAGTACAGTACATGGATTTGGATCAAGTTTAAAATTAATTCAAAAATTAGTATTGATTAATCAGTGCAAAGTTGATATACAACATAAAGACATGTACAGTATCAGAAAAAATATTGTGAAAATGAAGAATTTTCTCATAGCCATTTTTGACAAAATTTGACCATAGCCTTTCAAATTTTTGAGCAGCTTTAAAAAATTCATAAAAAATTCAAATTTGATCAAAATCAGCTCAAAGTTAATACACAACATAAGAACGTGTATGTGCATCAGAAAATATTATTTATAATGAAGAATTTTTTGTAGCCATTTTTGACAAAATTTGATTTTTGTCCAAGGCAGAAAAAATTATAGAATGGAGAATTCTCTTGTGATATTTGTTGTTATTATGTATGAGTAATTGAGCATGCAGGGTTTTTTGGCCTCCACTGACAAAAAGCTGCATAAGCACTATGTCCAAATACTTGTCAGTTCATTTACAGCCTTTTGCAGAAAACTTGCCACCACCAGTTTTAGTCACATAATGATTAGCCATAGGCTTAACTTAATATTTTTATGAAGTCACATGATCAGACTGGTGCAAGTTTTGTGCAAAGGGCTGTAATATAATCTCTTTCTTTGTTCCTCCCTCCCTCCCTCACTTCAGGTGTGCAATAGTTTAAACCAGTGCTCCTGTAATGTTGGTTACATTGGTAGTGATTGCAGTCAAATACATGGAACAACAACTACTACAACAACAACAACTACTACAACAACAACAACTACTACAACAACAACAAGAACATCAGGTTAGTTCCGTAATAATTAATAGCAATAATCATAATACTGATATCAAAATGAACAATAACATAATTAATAGTAATAATTATTATTTATTGACTATTCTAATTAATGATAAAATAAACCAACCAATTTCTGAATAATTATAGTTTTGCCTTATGCTTGCAGATATACCCACACCATCCTCCAGTTCCTCCTCTACTGCCAATGCACCATCCACTTCTACTAGTATTAATGCACGACCCACTTCCTCTAGTATTACACGATCCACTTCTACTAGCACATTCATTTCCTCTAGTAGTAATGCACAGTCCACCTCTACACTTTCTCCTCCCTCTGTTACAAGTGATTCCTCCTCTTCCTCTAAATTAAGCTCTACCCCTACTATTTCCTCTACCTCTATTTCCTCTCCTCCCTCGTCCTCGTCCTCCTCCCCCTCCCCCTCTAAAAGCATTATAATTAATTTATCAAAAACTTCATCAATAACTTCATCGATGACTTCATCAAAAACTTCAACATCTTCATCAATAACTTCGTCACTATCTTCATCAATGTCTTCATTGGTGACGTCATCCAGTAGTCATACTGTAGTTAATACATCTTCTATTGTCTTGCCACGCCCTTCAAAAACCCAAACATCCATTGTACATAGCATGACCAAGCCCACAGTATCACAGGCCAGCACAGTATCACAGTTTACAGGACCCACAGCGACAGATCTAGACGATGGAGGGATTGTAGGATTCTTTGCAGGTGGGCATCCAGTCCGGCATTCATCCGGCTAATCAATAATTCATGAGCTGATTAATTATTTTAAAAATTATGTATAATAAGGAGGAGGAGGAGGAAAAAAGGAAAAAATGATGATAATGATAATAATAGCTACAATAATACCATTTTATTAATAATTATTGTTTCTTTTATTCTTAGGTAATGCAGCAGCAGTAGGAGGTGCAGTGGCTGGTGTGTTGATTCTAATAATATTGATAGCTGTGGTAGCGGTGGCTATTGTATTGCTGGTGTTACTGAGAAGCAGGAAATCAACTAACGTTAATCTCAAATCAACTCCTACCTCCAGCTCCAGATCAAGGTATGTTTTGTTATCTTTTTTATTGTCATTCATTTTTAGTACCATAATAGATAGAAATTTGAACCACTAAATTTGCCATAATTATTTGGAAATCATTAAAAAATTTATTCCCTCATGGCAGGCCAAAGTGCATTCACAATAAATTTTAAAAAATTTACTGGCTATTTGAAAAATTTTGGGCTCAGAATTTTAAAAATATTGTTTATTTTTGTTATTGTTAATACTTTAAGGTGTAAACAATGTGCCAAAAATGACAATAATAATAATAATAATAATAATAATAATAATAATAATATTGTTATTTATTGTGTTGTTATTAGGTATTCCAGGACTCCATCTGATAAAAAGATCAATGTCAGTGGCTCCCATGATGACCTCTTGATGATAGAAAGAACTGATACTCCACCACAACAGAGAGCATACAGTCCATACATACCACCATCTGTCAACACAGTTAGTGTCAATAGACCATCTCCTCCCTCTGCCCCTCAGAGGCCTCCACAGAGACAGCCTCCTCCTCCAAGACCATCTAATCCAGCTCAAAAAAGTCCTGCTAGTCGTCCCCCTCCTCCTCCTCCCTCTCGTCCCTCTGGCCCTCCTCCTCCTCCTGCTGGAAAGCCCATGGCTCCTCCTAAACCAACTGCCCCTCCTAAACCAACTGCACCTCCTAAGCCATCAACTGCTCCAAAGCCTTCCACTGCACCTAAACCGACCACAGCACCAAAGCCTCCAAGACAGTGGCCTCCTCCATCTTCTACTCCAGCTGGAGGGTATGTACCACCTTCCTTCCCCTCTACTGCAAAGAAACCTATACCTCCTCCTAGGAAATAAGAATATGAATTTAACTGTCATTATTTTAGAAATTTCTGGTAAATGCATAGTCACTGTTCATGTGTAGTCAATGTATTTATTTTATTGCTGCTCAGTGTAATGTTTACTACTGCTTAAGTTATTGTTTTTAATTGAATGGTTAATTATTCTAATTCAAACTGTTAAAAAGCCAGCATTTTATCATTGCAAAATTATTAAGAGTAGCTCTGTTTTCAATGCAGAAATGTTATTAGCAAAAAAGTAGCAAAAATAAATGAAGCACAATTAGCAAGCAAGGCATTTAGGAATGTCATTAGTGCAGGAAGACACTGCAACTGGTTGCCTAGCATCTCCATCAATATCAAATGATACTGTATCAATAGTAACGTCACCAACTGCTGTAGTCTTCCCTGGTAATGCCCCACCAACACTAAAGGTGTAGCTCCCTGGATAGATTAACCTCTCACCTTTATCATCAACAAATGACATCAAATATGCTGATACAGAAATATGAAGGATCTCCTTATCAGACGGTTTCAATGACACCCTAGCAAAACCAACCATCTGTATATTAGGAGTATAATCAGGAAGGGATGATGGAGGAGTGAGGTACACCTGCACAACCTCTTCACCTATCATGCTACCAGTGTTGGTTAGTGTTACCGTTACAATTATATTATCACATGGTTTTATGTGATCAGTTGACACTGAAAGGTCAGAGTATGCAAATGTAGTGTACGAGAGTCCGTATCCAAAGGGTACTTCAGGAACACCAGTGTAATATCGATAAGTACGACCAGGTGGTGTATTCATATTATAATCAGTAGAATCAG
>NW_003547306.1:0-4406 GCF_000090795.2 Amphimedon queenslandica | reverse complement strand
GCAGCAACTTTGAGGTAATTCTTATCTTCACCAATTTGGAGACCATTAGTGTATGCAGCACCCAATACCGAGAGGAGGAAAGTATCTTCACTAAAGGACTCTTGTAGTCGACCCCACCTTGGGTCTCTTAGGAAGTTGACATTTGGTGAGAAACAGTTAAGTCCAGCTGCTTCAGTACTATCACCTTTCTCAGCTTCAAGCATTATATTATGCAATGCTCTACCCTCAGTTGAAGTGGCTGATCCCACTTGCTCAACTATTTCTGGATCAAAAGATGCCCCTAAGTTAATGGGAGCTGGGAATACAGTCCAATGCAAGCCACTCGTCCAGTGACCACCAGAGCTAGCCCATCCATGGAGACAATTCGAGCGCCAGTTGTAAGCGTTGATACCTAGGCGAGAAATGGCTGGGGCTATTGTGGAGGTTTGAGCTATTATTTCTTCCGTTGTGAGACGAGATACCAGATCTGTAGCTCTTTCCTCTGGGGACTTGCTGGTATCACAGAATGTGTAAGAGGACTGTGGCGAGCTGGCACAGTCAACTGAAGGATAGGCACCCATAGAAAATGCAGCAAAATATAAGAAACAAGATAGATGCAGGAGAGAAGGCATTTTTGGTTAAATTTTTGACCTCAAGTCAAGGTACACGTGACTTTACGCATGCGCACATGACATCACCGCGCCACCTCAGAAGTGTGAAGTTGTAAAATGAGACAATGGCATCTCGATGGCATCTTCTTCTCTTATAGGATAACTTGATAAGACTAGAGCTTAGAGCTAGTCTCGGGGCTGGCCCCGAGACTAGACTAGAGCTAGCTAGCTCCATCGCTCTTACCAGTTAAAGTATTAAATTACAGCTTCATTTTAAATTTTAGTTTTATCAACACTGTTTAGCTCTTTAAACAGAGTAGAGAAATCACAGCTGCTTGATTTACTGAACCGTCATTTACATCATTACTCATCAGTAATTGACACCCAGGACACCAGTAGGTAAAAATGATTTGTACCTTATCACAAAATTGAATAAATAAAACTGTAGGTTTAAATAATTTTGCTCAATCAGTTGAAGCAGTTATCAGTTCTGGAGTGGGAGCCTATAGTATGTGGAGTCAGAAATGGTAATTAACTAATAATTGTTTTAAATGGGGTTTATACATAAATTGGCCTTTTTGCTGCCATTTTTGGCATAGAAAAAAGTTACAATTTTGTACTTGTTATTGCATCATTTTTAATTTTATACCTACAAATATTGTTAGTTATAATCATGTTTCCCACTGCATTTTGGTGTATTACTCAGTTTCTTGTTGGAGAATCTTTTAAGTTGCTCCAAAATTGGTAAAGACTCTGTACATGGTCTTTGGCCAAAAACCTTCCCTACAGGTTTTGGCCAAATTTCACCAGAAAAATGAAAACAAATAAATTTTCCATTTTAATATTTTTTCTGATACACCTACATGTTTTAATGCTATGTTTCAAGTTTTAGCTGATTCCGATCAAAATTAGATTTTTATGAATTTTAAAGTTGCTTTAAATTTGGGCCAAAGACCTTGAACCGGGTATTTGGCCAAATTTTTACAAAAGCGACTAAAAGTGAATTTTGCAGTTTTATAATTTTCTTCTGATGCATCTACATGACCTTATGTTATGTAGAAAGTTTAAGCTCATTGTGATCAAAATTTGATTTTATATCAATCATTTATTTTTGAAGTTGCTCCAAATGCCATGTACTGTATTGTTGTGCTTGTCATCTTATAAAGAATTCTTTTTTTACTCACTTAGCATGCTTTGTGGAAAACACTGCAATTATAATAGATAGTAAGCATTAGAGGACTGGATTTAATAAGATTTTGCCATGACAATACCTTCTGAACGATGCAGATAGAGAAGGTAAGTGATGGGGGTTGATTTTAACCTTATCTCTCTCCCTCTTAATGATGTCAGATTTTCTCTCCCTAATTCCATTCCTACTGTCCTTCCTATACCATCATTGGAACCACGCACACCAACCCCTCCTCCTTTGCTTCCCCCTATAACCTCTACTAAAAGTGAGTCACATGATGCTTACTTAGTTTCATTGAATATAGGTCAGGGCGTTTATCAGACCCAGTAAAGCAAATCAAAATCTGTTTCGGAACCCCTACATGAAGTTAATAAGTTTAATAATTATTACCTTATAGCTTGAAATTTTTGTGGAATGTAAATTTCGTGATTTTCGTGGTTATGGGCTGCCCACGAAATTAAAACCCACAAAATCATTGAAGTGCCATCCCCTTACATGCAGGCTATGTAAACTGTTAACCACGAAAATTAAACCACAAATTGCCCCACTAGGAGCAAACCACAAAAATATTGACCCACGAAAATATCAAGCTATACAGTATTAATTAGGTCTATTGTATTTGTAGTTTGTTTCTGATAGTGGAAGGAGCTAATTACGTGGGAGAGGTTGTGGTTATTCGTTAAAAGGTAAGGGAAGGAAAAGAGGACATGATGACAGTGAGGAAGAGGAGGAGTGTATTGTTAGTGGATGTGGCCATGGACAGGATTCCATCACTGCAAAAGATCAATATGTGAGGATTAATTTAATGTAATTAATGTGCACAAAGTGTCACTAAAATTGGCTCAAAGAATACCTCCAATTTTATTGCGTTTTTCAATATGTCAGCCATGTAGAAATTTACCATATAGCTAGAAATTTAGTGGAGTAAAAATTTGGCAAAATTGGCAAATGGAAATTAATTTGCCGAAATTTTAGTCTCCAATTTGATAGAGTTCCATAGAAGTATGCACAGAGTTAAAATTTTGCAAAAAATTTTAACCTCTAAACCTCTTATAAAGTCAACTCGCCAAATTTAACACTCCAAATTTTCAAGCTATACGGTAGTCAGCTTATTTGTTTTGCAACCCTATGAATCCTTGAATATGAGTAAACTTCAATCATGCTAAATATTTTAAAGTCAGATCGAAATTTAACTAATCAACAGTATTCCAATACCGTAGATCGGGAAATTTTCATGTTAAAAATAATTGGTGTGAAATTTTTTCAAGGTGTTTTATTTTCGCTGGTTGACCCATCCACAAATTTTTTTCAACATGAAAAATTTTGGATGCATCATAACCTGGACAAGTGGCTACTAACTCTTGATGATGATGGACAGCTATTCAATGGAAGTTGCTCGTGACAATTCTCAAACTGACAAGGAGCATTTTGCATGAGAGCTTCAGGCCTTCATTGGGCTTTTAGAAGAGCCTCATGCGTGCACTGCTGCATGTTAGAATAATTCCGGTAATCTTATTATTCACTGTAGAAAATATTTCGTGTGTCAAAATTTCGCAGGTCACTTCAACCGCAAAAATATTTTAGCAACAAAAATTTCCTGATCTACGGTATTATGAATACATGTTCATATCTGTATTGTGTATTACATGTACTGTAGGTTATTGATCAGAAGAGAAAGTTTGGAAGAGGAGGACGAGGGAGAGTTCCAAGAGCTAGAGCTGATGTTGCTACTAATAATGAAGATGTAGAACTGTACAACTGAAAATAAAATGCTGCAAAACACTAGACTTCCTCTGTAATCAATTTATTTATTTTATTGCTGCTCTAATATAATGTTTACTAATGTTTAAATTCATTATTTTAATTGAATGGTTAATTATTCTAATTCAAAATGTTAAAACACTCGTTACAGAATAATTGAAAGTACTGAGCTCTGTTTCAATGTAGAAATGTTATTAGCAAATAAATGAAGCACTAATTAGCAAGCAAGACATTTAGGAATGTCAGTGCAGGAAGACACTGCAACTGGTTGGCTAGTGTCTCCATCAATATCAAATGATACTGTATCAATAGTAACGTCACCAACTGCTGTAGTCTTCCCTGGTAATGCCCCACCAACACTAAAGGTGTAGCTCCCTGGATATATTAACCTCTCACCTTTATCATCAACAAACGACATCAAATATGCTGATACAGAAATATGAAGGATCTCCTTATCAGACGGATTCAATGATACCCTAGCAAAACCAACCATCTGTACATTAGGAGTATAATCAGGAAGGGATGATGGAGGAGTGAGGTACACCTGCACAACCTCTTCACCTAACATGCTACCAGTGTTGGTTAGTGTTACCGTTACAATTATATTATGACATGGTTTTATGTGATCAGTTGACACTGATAGGTCAGAGTATGCAAAGGTGGTGTACGAGAGTCCGTATCCAAAGGGTACTTCAGGAATACCAGTGTAATATCGATAAGTACGACCAGGTGGTGTATTCATATTATAATCTGTAGAATCAGGTATATGAGAGCTAGAAGTGAATGTATAAGTTGTTAAGGGCATACGTCCTGGAGGATTATACTCCCCAAACAACACACTAGCAACAGCAGTGCCACCAACAGCT
>NW_003547305.1:20204-21734 GCF_000090795.2 Amphimedon queenslandica | reverse complement strand
TGGACGAGTTTTATTTGACCTTTTTAAATTGGCAAATTGCACAAAATATCCCCCAGTACAGTAGTCTATTTCAAATTGCATGCATGCTCCTGTATAAACTATTGTAGGTTACATTTATGATACCCAACAGTCAAGCAATGAATGACAACCCACACTTATTGGACATTGCATCTACTAATAAGTATCCATTACCAATATGTACTACAGACACTAGATAGTCTTATGAATCAGACAGTGTATGATATAATCAGGGATCAATATAAAATATTATTAATATATTTAATATATTCAATATAATCAATATATTCATTATATCCCTGATATAATGAATATATTGATTTCAGTGATAGTGTTATTATTCTTCACTCACCAGGTACATGATGTGCATCAGTCAGTATATGAAGGGACACTAGACCAGAGTATACTTGAGAAGTACTGCAGACTAATAAGTTACTGATCTCAATTGAACAAGGTGACTTGTGTAGACTGCAACACTCCACACACCAGAAATGCAAAGCAGATCTACCTTGAGGTACGTGTGAACTAATGGGGTGTGCTTTAAAGGTGTGGCCAGCTCAAAAATAAATATAATAATTAAATTTATATACATGTACTGTTATATGTTGCATAATATTTTGAGCTCATTCTGATCAAAATTGGATTTTTGCAAATTTTTAAAGTTACTCTAAAATCGGGCCAAAGTCCCTATACTATAGTAGTACAGGGTCAGCCAAATTTCGTCAAAATTAAAAAGCAGAGAACTGTCAATTTTTATGATATTTTCTGATACACATACATGTTCTTATGTTGCGTAAAAAGTTTGGGCTCATTCCAATCAAATTTGGTTTTCTTAAGTTTCTCAAAAACCGGGCTGAAGTCCCTGTACTTTAATTAGTACAGGAACTTTGGTTAATAATTTGAAAAGTAGAAAATTCTTTATTTTTATAATTTTTCCTGATGTATATCTATGTACTTATCTTGTGTAAAAAAGTTTAAGTTGATTCCAATCAAAATTGGATTATTTACAAATTTTTTAAGTTACTCAAAATATTTCCCTTGAAGAGAGTTCTCCTTTTTAAGAGGGAAAATTATACCTCTCCCCCTCACTAAGTCACTGTAGCAGATTATAGTGCTAATTCATAAATATTAGAAACTACGTAATGGTTAATCTAATCTTATATTTAATTTTGACGTTACAACTTACTGGCAGAACAGTACTATACTAACCAATTGATGCTAATGCTATACTCTATTATTGTTGATGTTAACTCTGAATTTAGCTTAGTGTGCAATTTGTCCTAGTGCAATAAATCTCTTGCATTAAAATTAAATTAAACTATGAAACTAAAAGATAATAATAAAATCAATGCAGCAAAAACATGCAGCTAAAGCCACATGCATAGCAAAACTATATTGTTAAAAACAGTAGCAATAAGTTCCTATAACAATAATTAAAAGTTCACTCTACGAAGTACTAATCACTGCTCTTCATCAGATCTTCAACTTTCATTGGCTTGTAGTTGCTGTCAT
>NW_003547305.1:13172-20194 GCF_000090795.2 Amphimedon queenslandica | reverse complement strand
GTGTGAGTGGAAGTGATGCCAAAAATGCCTTAAAATCTGATGCTTGATGTGGGAGGGAGACTTAGAGATATCAATGTGTGGTAGTTTATTCCAGAGCCGAACAATCCGATGGAAGTAGAAATGGTGTGATTTGGAAGTACGATTGTACTTGTGTTTTAGTTTGTGATGTGTATTGGACCGAGTAGAAGAGGAGCAGAAGGAGACAAATTGAAGAATTGACATATTATCAGATGGGTTTTTAAGGGCATTGACTAGATACATTAGATCGTTTAGTTCCAACCAATACATAAGAGGAAGTAGATCTAGAGCCAATAATCGTTCCCTATATGAGGAGGAGTAGTCTCCCAGAATGTATTTCGTTGCCCGGCGTTGTACCCTTTCCAATATCAATATGTCTTTCTCCAAATATGGCCGCCACAATTGAGAACAGTATATAAGCTTTGACCGTACCAGTGAGATATACAGCCTCCTTTTGATATATTATTATTATTATTATTATTATTATTAAAACTTTACAGACTCTACAGACACACAATGACACAAAGAAACATGAAAGACTATAATTAAAAGGGTGAGCCTGAAGGACACATACCAACTTGTGGCAGAGCCTTAAGAAACTAACTATATATAATACATGTATAACTATGAAGCTTGTTTAGTTTTAAGACGAGACCGGGCAGCTATGGGAGTCCACATTCTAATCCTAGGAGTAGCCAAAAACAGACCTGGTTGACAACCAGGTCTGTTTTTGGCTAGAGTGGTTGACCATCACGAACTGAGTAATGAACACTAGAAGAAGGAGGGATATCCATTAGACTTTCGGTGTCAGAATCAGAATCACCGGATTGCGGACTGTGAGAATGAGAAGTACGTCTAGTACGACCTCGTCTGACTTGACGTACTGGGGTCCAGTCTTTGATTCCTGATTTGGTAGTGTACGTAACCCCAGAAATGCCATCTTTTTCTATATATATAGCTTCTTGAATTTCAACCCGAGTGAACTGTAGGTAGTCTAAAGGTCCTAAACTCTCTCAAATCACTCAGTTTACATCTAGGCAACAGTATTTGTGCCATTATAATGTCATATAGCGCTTATAACAAGAGAAAAATCTGAAACTTCCTTCTTGTTTCCATCTAAAAATTAATTAATTGTTGATGATGTATGCCACACCTCCAATTTGGGAGTAGCTGGATTAGCTTGCATGCTGCTACTTCTGCAGGTAGTCTGGTAGATCTATGCAAGCTAGCTGCTATCCCTCAGGAGTACACTTTTTATGTATACATGCAATTTGCATGCTAAAGCTCTTTTAATTTTGATAATCAAACAGCTATAGGGGCGAGGCTACGCACCGTAGGTGTCTCGTTTTCATGTACTTTGGACTGAGTCAGACAATTCAATCTTAAACAACATTGCATGTGTGGCCTATAATAAACTCACTATTACTACTAGTAGAGTATTTTAATATCTTTATTCCATTATACCTTTGTAATGTATTATGATAAGGTATTATAGAGTTGCACAAATATTCAATGGTGCATATTCAGGCTACTTTTGCTTCTTTAGTAACATTTATGTCTACTCACACTTGTATGTTTAAAATGGCAGTAGGAGTGCATTCTGTATAATTTACTATTGTAGTTTTTCCTCTAGTACTTAATACATCATTACAAATAAGTTTCAAAATATTCTTCAAAAGGTGACCTGGTCAGATGAAGCAACATATTTTACAGTATTGCTATATCATACATTGGAAGTGTACATAAGAGGAAATAGTTTATATAGTATGTGAACTTACCTTTTCTTCTGTCACTTACATATTCCTAACAATTATCTCCTCATTACTGATATAGATATAGCATTGATGCCATGGAACAGCTAGTACACATTATACTTTCACCATTACATGTAAATTTTGTATGTTAAAATGTTAGCAATCTATTATTGACAATGACTGATTAGAACAGTATTACCGGTATGTACATGTGTATGCTTTTCATAAGAAACACAGAGAGTGAGTGAGAGATAGGAGGAGAGGGAGGGAAAGAGAGAAAGAGAGAATGAGAGAGGGTGAGCCATAAAGTGATAGAAAGGGGAGGAAATGTGATATACTTGTTTACCATTATATGTACACAGTTCCTAGTAAAGAGGGAATGATGAATATAGTCTGAATAATGTTATCATGTGCCTAAAGTTTAAACTACTCACCTCTCCCAATCTCATGCTATAATACATACCATGTACATGTGTTTTGATTTCTTTAGTTCATAACTGGTACCAGACATACTTAGCAGCTGCATGAATAGAAAATTCTTTCCATGGGCCACAGTTCATGTCACCATCTCCCAATCAGCAAATGATAACTGTACCTTTAACGTCCTTAAAATAGCAGCTGCTTCCATTTCACCTCCAAGTGCTTGTAGGACTGCACCTTGTGCTTCAACTTTGTATTATTGGGCTGTAATAAACAACAACTAGTTGAATGCTTGTACTACTCCACAGTGCCATCTTCCTTAGCTATAGTTGGACAGGGTAATGGGGATTTTCCCTTCAAGCATGCTTTATTGTAGTATCATGATGTTATTAATCAAGTAAGTGTTAAAACTTACAAAAAACCAAATAATATTTACTGCTATGTAAATTGTATGCAACTAGCTATTACTACTACATTATAATTATTTTACTTAGGAAAAAGACGAGTCCAGTTCATTGTATTTAATAACATTAGTCTAATATACTTCTGCAACTTGTGCATTGTTCTTCATCAGCTTTTCATTTCAATGTTTTGCTTCCTATACATATACAGGATATATAAATTATACATCATTTCACTCACTGATGTAATCAGCTGTTGAGCTTTGATTATAATCTTCAAGAGCTTTAATTAATGTGCTCCATTTTGCTCCTCCTTTTTCATTTACATCATCAGCTTTCTCCAACCATTTCACCAGACACTCTCTAACACACCCATTAGTATCTCGTGGATAATCTGCCTTGATGGTCTTCAGTGTGTCATAATATAAACCCAAACCAAGGCCAAAGTCAAACCATTCAGCATTTGAAAATCCACCCTCTTTAAGCAACATTCGTACATCATGTAAATGTGTTGTGTTCAATAAACTATCTTTCTTTATATCTGTAATTATATAATTATTATTAAACTCTTATATATATAATTTACCTGCTAAGCCAGAGTCAGGTTTAAGACCAAACCAGCACCAGTAAGTCTCATCTTTTTCACTGATATCATTTGAATCACACAATATGCAATTTGCTACCTGATACTCTTCATCTACAACACAATAGCAATGCTCTTTCTCAGTTGGGCAAGGAAATGCGTTTGCATGATTCCGTTTAACATTGATGGCATCAGAACTTTTATTAATAGTTGTGGTAATGAGCTCACGGACTTGTGGACAATAATAGTTCTTAGGACCATTGAAATATATTTCAATATGATTGGAGCGATTATTGATAAAATAGAGTGTGCAACGCTTTCCTTCAATGTAGATCCAAAGAGACAAGGCATCACGATACTTTGGGTGTCGAGTAAACTCTACCTTGTATTCTCTCTGTTCCAGCAAATGAACATAAAATAAGATAAAAATTCCTTGAGGAACAAGGACAGCATTTTTTGATTCCCATTCATCTTCCTGTTCTAGCCACACATAATAAAGAGGCTTTGTGGTTACATTAGTAATATCATAGTTATTATTGTAGGCAGGTAAAGCAGAAGGAAGGAAGTAACTATCTCTAACCTGGTCCTGGCTTTTTAATTTACTAATAATATGAAGATGTCGAAGCAGATTAATGAAGTAGCCTGGTGTAAAGTCATCTGAAAATACTTTTTTAAACTTGTCAAGAATAACTTGCTCAAAAAGGCCTGCCTTTTTAAGACGCTTCATCTCAGATTCAGTTACATTTGTTGCCAGTAATTGTGCTGTTGGATAATCAACATAGGTGAGAGCTAACAAATGGGAAAGAACATCAAGAATTTTCTGAGGGTTAACAAAAACAAGTTGTGGTTCAATTTCAGGGTAATATAAAATAATTGTGCTATTGTGAAGAAATTTTAGAGCTATTTCAACATTATTTTCAGACATGTAAAGATCTTCCTTACAACTTTGAATAACTTCATCTTTAGTAACAAAACCTTTGTTTTTTGTCTTTTCTTCCAAGTAGAGCTCAAACACAAAGCAACGCATTGGGACTTCTATTTCCATGGTAACCTCTGTACATTTTGACATTGTCTCTAGAATTTTTCTACTATTTTTTGTCCTTTCAACCAAATCTTCTTGTAGTGTATCAACTGGATGTATGACAGAATTTCCATATGCTTTAGAAATGATACGACATTCTAAATGAGGCAATATATTCGTTGGAGACATTAATTTGTCACTCATCTCCACCACTTTTGTCTCAGCATCTTTTTCATTGGTTCTTTCAATCAGTACATCATAATGAGTACCCAGAACAAAAGACATTGAGTGTTTAGGCTGATGTTTCACAAATGGGATATCAATTCGTTTTTGAACTGATGCTGATGAAACAACGGAATTGAATATTTTGCGATTTGAGTATTTCATTTTCTCATCACATTTAAATTCTTGTCCATTAATTCGATACATAAACTCAAACTCCTCATCAATGCCTTTAGAAATATCAAGTGTGATGACATTAAGAGTAGCTGCTCTAGTAAACACTGGTAGCAGCTCTTGGTATGCTGGTTGACCACCAGAGTCAACAATGTACACCCACTTCTCACTTAACTGAGCTCCTGCTTTAGGTAGAAGATCAGCAATTTTCTTAAATTCATCCCCAGGTCTTGGTGCTTCACAATCAGCAGTTTCCTTAGAAACAGGATTGTCATGCTCCTCTGGTGTTTCTTCTTGCTTATCCTCTGATTCTTTTAAAAATGGCACAACTAATAACGATTCACTTTGCTTTTGTTGAGCAGCATTTTCTGCAGCTTCTTTTAAGCTTGATGCTAATTTCTCCCGCAATTCATCTGTGGTAATTTCCTTCCATGTCTCTTCACCAGCAAAAGCTATTCTAAGAGCTCTGATAGCTTTACAAGCTATTGGTGTACTGTCAGTATTGACAGGCTTAAAGACTATAGAATGAGGAGTGAGGCCAAATGATTGTATTTCAGCTTTGGAATCTGAAGAGATGTCAGGATCAGTAGGTGGTGAGATAGTGGCTGAGGGAGTATTGGTTTGTGAATCAGTTTGAGAATAGGTTGATTGCTTCAGTGGTGGTTTATTAAGCAGGAGATGTTGTGCACAAGTTTTACCAGATCCAGCAGGACCAATCATGAGTACACGAGTAAGTGTCAGCTTCATAACACCTTCTTTACACCACTGCTCTAGAGTACCTACATGCAGGCATACACTGACAGCTAGGATTGTCCATTACACATGCAAATAATTTATTATTACTAAAAGTGAACCCTTTTTGTGTAATGAGTATTAATCACTGTAATACTATTGGATTGTAACCATTGCTGTAGTGTTATGCTATTATTATTATTATACTTTATAGTTTTATGGTTTCATGTATGAGCATGTGATAGTGATTCTTTATGACTAGTCTTCTCAGTAATTCTCTCTCTTTCTCTCTATCTCTCTTTATCAACTCATTTTGTTTGGAAAACATTACAGCTGAAACTAAAACAATACAAACTGAAGCACTAAAATCAGCTTAATTTGCATTGTAAAATACCTGATCTGATCAGATCTTCAATATAAAACTTGCTTTCTACTACAAAATGATACTATTATTTTTATACTCTTAAATTTTATTTTTGTCATACCTGGTGTAATGGATATATCATCAACTGGTGATGGTAGTACAGTATGTGAACTGACATTATCAGGTATAGACTGACCTAACGTATTGAGATATAATGACTATATTGATCACTGATAATGTACACACACACACTCACCTAACTGGTGTAATATAGAGGTAGCAATATCTGTTAGTGTATGATCTTGTTGGTTTATTAATACATGACATATATCAATAAGATACTGCTCTGGATTAAGAGAGGATTCCAACTGTCCACGTAATACACTCATCAGTTTCATTGCTTTAGTATAATCAGTCACTCCCATTACAAGTACATCATCAACTGCTTGTTGTGGTATCAATCCTTTAGCAAGTAATTCAGTTGTTATTTTGTAAAGATAGTGTGAGATTTTATCAGTGAGTTTAACAGAATGAGTCCTTAATATATTTTTTGGATTACCTGCAGTAAGATATCAGTTAATGAGTGCTGTATTAAGCCCAACATACACGGGGCAACATGTTGAATGCAACATTGAAGCAACATGTTGTATTCAACATGTTGCCTCGTGTATGATAGCAAATTTGTTGCATGCAACATCCAAGCAACATGTTGCTTCAAACATCAAAGGTAACTAGGCAACACATAAGGAATGCAATAATAACTTCAGCCTTTTATTCATAATAATAATTATTATAAAAATAGCAAGCAACATGTTTCCCCTTTTGTTCAACAGTGTGCAACATGTTGAATGCAACATGTTGTTAACGACCTGGGGGCGAAGCCCCCAGGTCTTTCCTATACCGTATAGCGGGAAATTTTGGAGGGAATTAAATTTGGCGAATTTGGCGTTTTGATAGCCATTCGCCAAAATAAAATCCGCCATTTTGAGCCTTTATACGCATGCTCAATGGCACATGGCCACTAATTCGCCAAATTAAAATCCGCCAATAGCCAAAATTTAGCAATTCGCCAAATTTTACTCCCTCCAAAATTTCCCGCTATACGGTAATCATAGATACTACAGCGTATTTCAGCCCACTTGGATCACGGAACAACCTTTCCGTATGCAAGACACTCCCTCTTCCCAATTAAAAGTACAGGTAGGTGTGGATACGGAACGGAAAAAGTGATCCAAGTGAAGTGAAAGACGCTGTATGTAGCATCTATGGCCTTAGCAACCATCCGCCCACGCTCCTTTACGTGAGTGGGTGTGGCCACGGCAAACAAAATGGC
>NW_003547305.1:11253-13162 GCF_000090795.2 Amphimedon queenslandica | reverse complement strand
GCCCCCAGGTTCGTTCCTATAATCATAGATACTATCAAGAGTGGATAATTATTTAGGGAGAGTGTCTAACCTGCCTATATTCTGTGATACCACAGCGCGTATGTTTACATCCGTTTTTTGCAAGTATACAGAGTTAATCTCAGTAATCTTCAAATTTATGGGTGTGGCTGATAAAATGGCGCTTGAAGCATGCAGAAGTGCCGTTAGGGAGAGATTGTTACCATCCCGTAAATGTCCGTAAAACAAGTTTGTGCGCATGCGCATCGGTGCAAAATGGAACTTAGTTTTTGTCAGGACTGCTCTAGGGACTTTTAAAGCCTTGGGACTCTCTGAAATAAAAAAAAAACTAAACCCTAAACCAACTAAGGGGCTCCTAAATTAAGTAGGGACGCTCTAAAAAAAAAACCGCCACCCTAACCCCTAAACCCTAAAAACAATAGCTAAGTCCTAAAAAACAATAGCTAACTAGGGGAGTAACATAACTAGGGGAGAAGGCTAAGTAGAAAAGGTAAAAAGTTAAATTTTTGAAAGTAAAAAAAAAGAAAAGCAAATTTGCCCTGCCCTGAGCTGGATTCGAACCAGTACCACGTCCACATTCTGCCCCATGCCGCCCCACGCCTTCCCCACTGAGCCACCACGATCCTGCTGCCTCAACCCCACTGATTGTCGTATCACTTAATTTCTATATTGTTATAAGATAGTATACTGGGGCGAAGCCCCAGTATAGTATACAGGCAAAGCCTGTAAAAGTCTGTTGACGGATAGTTTACAGGATGGTAACAATCTCTCCCTAATGGCTAGTGCATGAAGGCAACTTTAAGACTTATATCTCCACTCTGAGGATCATGTAGTGCGAGAAACAAGCAGGAGCAGACGGGAATATGTTCTTCTAATGGTTGGCTCTTTCTTATTTGCAGCTTTCTGACTTGGAATCAGTATAAGGATTAAGGAGGACGCAAGAATGACTACTTGGTGCTAATAACCATGCTATGTAAACTTATGCACTGTGGTATCACAGATTATAGGCGGGTTAGACACTCTCCCTAATAGCTAAATAACTAAATAATTATGCACTCTTGATACTATGTATACTATATCCCAGTTCAGTTTGGGACGGAAGTGGAAGCAGCTGTGTGGAATTTTTTCTGCTGCTGATAAGCAGTACAATAGCTGCTGGACTAATCTTCATAAAGGCCATCGTTATCAGAAAATCTTGCTCTGTTAGCTTTTTAAAGGAAGAATTATCAGTTTGGGCGCTCGACCACATGTGCTTATGTAAACTATGACATCATGATATGTCATTGCAGTTAGCTTTGGTATGCCATTGGGTTTATAGGGAGAACCCGGTTTTCAGGGTTTCCAAGGGTTAAGAGACCCAAGGTTTCACAGATTTTGATGGACTTTGGCGACTAAGAACCTGTGAAAGTTTCATCCTTACTTCACTTTCCTATAAAAAGTTATTCCAGTTTTTCTTGTCCCAAACTCAACTGGGATATAGTATATTGTATCATGGGAAGCCATAAGATGAAAGGCACCGCGTTGGGTTTATATCTGGTAGACGATCACTTCCGGTGCAATATACATATTTACCAGGATGTGACATAGCTATGATTAAAGGCGCCGACAGTGCAATATATATATTTCACCGGAAGTAATGCTTGGCTTGTTCAGTTGTGATAACAATGATAACAAAAGGTCATTAGTAAAAAAGCAAAATATGTTATTAATAAAAGATTTTGTAAATAAACTGATATAATAGTAGTCTTTATTTCTGCAAAGGTTGATTGAATTGCATGCCCAATATATTCCAGAATGATTTTAGTCTTCGCGACGACCTTTTATCAACAAGTGTAGCTCCTACTAGTCAATTTGAGATGAATTCTGTACCTCTAGAAACATCTAAAGAGTA
>NW_003547305.1:8979-11243 GCF_000090795.2 Amphimedon queenslandica | reverse complement strand
CTAGAAACATCTAAAGAGTATTCTTTACTGTTAGTAACATTTTTACCACCACACCGCCGTTGAGTAAGTACCTTCATATCTCTATTAGTGTCCAAGGGTTCAAAACCTGTACTAATTTCTTCCATTTCCTCAGCACTAATGAAGGCTAACCTTTATTGAGCGCTTTACACATTTTCATTCGCTTCTTTTGCTGCTTTTTCTCGTGGTTCTCCTTCTCCTTCAGCCATATTGGTCCCTTACAGTTGTACCACGTGCTACTGAGCATGCGCATAACCTTTCCTTCTTATGGCTTCCCTTAATACAAACAATATAGAACATGACCTTTTCCTCGTGGGTGTATCAGATATACACTCAAATGATATTCATAATCCCTCGGGCTACGCCCTCGGGATTATGAATATCATTTTCGTGTATATCTGATACACCACTCGGGGTCATGTTCTATATATTACGTATCGCAACCACCCGCCCACGCTCCTTTACGTGAGTGGGTGTGGCCACAGCAAACAAAATGGCGGTTCACACGGGACAAAGTTAAGACCTTTCTAACAGCAAGAGAGCATAGAAATACTGTCTAAAGACTTCTCTAGAAACATTATAAGGTAGAGAGAACCTCTATAAGTCTTAATAATGACCAAGTTGTACTTGCAAGGTGGTGAAATCAATTATAGGAATATTTTTTACACTGTTACGCTTGTTTGATTGATGTTGCATTCAACATGTTGCCCCATGTATGTTGGGCTTTAAGTGTATGTTTACCTGATGTAGGTTTTGAAATTAATGATGATACTACTGGTACAGTACTAGTAGCAGCACCTATGATATATTTAATGTAATTATTAATAATAACATGATTATACCAGAAGTTATTGTAATATATTTCATTATTGACTGCTGGTATCCAACTGGAAGTAAGCTGTGGATCAGTAAAGAGAGTCCATGGATGTTGCTACTACGCCATGGGTTATAAAGCTTCATTAAAATCATTGGCATATTTGATGTATCTGGTATATGTTCTTCATATATTGTTTTCAATGAGTCATTAAGATGTTTCACTTGAGCTGAAAAACGAAGTTTGTCTGCTTTTTCCTTGTAATCCTTTAATTCACTGGCAATATTCATCATATTATTATCATCAAATTCAAAATTTTTAAGAAAGACTTCAGTCATGTCCACTATCAGACTGCATTCAATGAAATCATAGTATGGATAAATAATTTTAAAAGTTTCATTTAATGATGCATTTGTTAGCTTATCATTCCAGTTCATGTAAGTCTCAATCCATCTTGTTATATCAGTGAGTAGCTTAGAATCTGAGGCTACTTTTTTATCAAATGCTGTTCGTACCTTCGTCATTAAACTAGTAAATGATTTGTTGAGTTCTGTCAATGAACACGACACTTCTTCTTCATCTTCTTTAGTGCTAAACTTAATTTCTTGTTGTCGTGTTGTGCCCACAGCAGCTCCATTACTAATGTTAGGTACTGAAGGATGTCCTTCAATCATTTCTTTGATATTTTGTGCAAGAGTGTTTTCTCTTCTAATGGTCAATGCAGTAATGACATCATTCCAAGTTGCCTCAGGAGAAACAGAGAGCCATTTTGAATACAATTTCCTCTTTTGGTCGTTCACACTGGAACTCTCAGCTTCAATAATTAATACATCATGTTGTGTTATTCCTGGTAAGCAGTAACCAAATGATTGCCAGTCAACAAGTGGTTCAAGCCATTGGATTAATAATGAAATATCAGGTCGATCATCAATCATAGGACCAGGATTGAGTTCAACATCTCCTGATAAGAGGAGGAGCATACGTAGACAAACAATCAAATAGAGATCATTGTAAATCAGGTTAGAACTGCTGCCGCCAGGTAAGACTACTGACTGGAGGTAATTTGTATCAGTAACAGTAACACCAGTAGTACATTGTACTTGATAGCAGTTACCTAATAATAAAATACCAGTAAATATACAAGTACAAAGTTGCAATTGATGTTTACCTGTTGGAGGAATCATCAAGATGTGTCTTAATAAAGAGAGAGAGAGAAAGAGGAGGAGGAGTAAAGCAATAAGAGACAGAGCTGCTGGCAGTTTAGATGTCTTCTCTCCTGATGTAGTACTGCCTGACTTGGTGTCTACTGCAGCTTTGAATGAGTGAGAGTTGGTGCAATTAGCTGGTCTACTGGAGGCAGCTTGACAGTAGTTCCACAGTCCAATACTTGCTCTCCATTGAGAGACATTCATCATCTTGTACTTATTGTTGA
>NW_003547305.1:5909-8969 GCF_000090795.2 Amphimedon queenslandica | reverse complement strand
TGTATTGTTGCTAAGCAAAAAAATGCTGACTAGGCGGTTTGTTACTTTTTGACCACAAAATTCTTGATTTTTTCCATTAAAATTAGAATAACTCCAAGAAGAATGCTCTGATGAAAAAGAAACTCAACTATCAAGGAGTTCAATGTTTTGCACTGTTAATTATTATTTATCTGATATTTTTAAATTAATATTTTGAGTGTTATAGCGCTTTTACCCATAAAATTGCTGTTTTCTCCCTCTAATGCAGACAATTGTAGCTAAACTCTAAAAAGCTTGTCAGAATATAAAAAAACTTTCAATTACCTATGGAATGACATGAGGCAACACTAGAATAGCAAAAGCATGACAGCTGTAGAGGCGAAAAGGTGTCAAAAAAGGTGCCGACTTTGTGTACCCATAACTGGTCGAAAAATAGCTCTATAGAAACAAAAACCTTGCTATAGGTAGCCATAAACTTTCTATGTGGAACAGAAGATATATCATAAGCAAGCACTATCTAATAGTCACACAATATTCCTTCGAGATCCTTTCTGCACAACAACTACTGTGGAGGAGATGGGGAGTGCAGATAAACACGGACGTTGCCAACCAGGTAACCAGGGGTGACGAAAACCGCATCACCGGGTGGGAACGGTAGTTTCCAATCCCTTTCATTTACTCTATTATCTATGGCCAAAGTCCCTGTACTGGGTCACGCCCACATTTCGCCAAAATTGAAAAGGAGAGAATTCTCCATTTTTATAATTTTTCTGATACATATATATGTTCTTATGTTGCATAAAAAGTTTAAGCTGATTCAAATCAAAATTGGATTTTTTATGAATTTTTTAAGTTACTCAAAATTAGGCCAAATTTTGTCAATATTGAAAATGTGAGAATTTTCAATTTTAATGACATTTCCTAATACTGTATATGTCATGTATTTCGCGGGTATAAAATTTTGCGATTTTAATGTAATTACCACACCTACTATATAATCAGCACATTATTTTGCGGATTTTAATTTCATGAATTTTTCCAAAACGCAAAGTTTAATTACTACGAAATATATGGCATATGTGGTACACTATACATGTCATCTAGAGTTAAAATTGTATTTAAGTTGCTCCAATAATCCTCCCTCCCTTTAATGTCTCACTTTTAATTTCAAATACTTTTCCTTTCCTCAGTCTCTCTTCAATGTCAGCTGCTAGTGCATTCTCTTTCAGCCTCTTAAGAGCACTAATGACATCAGTCCATGTACCAGGTGGATATACCCCAGTCCATTTAGTCCACAGTCCCATCTTCCTACTCTCCACTCCAGTCTTGTCCTCTTCAATCTTATCAATGTCCTTTTGTTTTATTCCTGGTAAGAACAGGCCAAAGGTTTGCCATTTTGTTAATGGTTCCAGTCATTCAGCCCACAGGTCTTCTCTAGGACTGGAATCAAGAGGAGAAGGTGGGGTTGAAGAGGAGGCCATTTTGTGTTGTGAAGTGTGTGGGTGTTGGGGATTTTCCCTTTAATATCTAATGCTTACTAAAAATACACTACAGTCAGTTTCAGTTGAGAAGAAACCACCACCACCCCTTATAACTTTTTTGTCACTAATGCTAGCAAATTGAAATTTGGTATAGCTGCATAACGAGTTTTTCCGAAAATCCTTACTAATTTTTGAGTTTCTAGGTACTCTGGAAGGTTCTAAACGGGTTCTTCCGCTTGAGATCAAAGGAGCCGCCATGACGAATTGTTTGCGTCACTCCGATGAATATCATTTGCATCTCATTACATTTAGTCAAAAAATAATGTTTTTTTATTTTAAAAATAAAACAAAACATATCAAGCTCTCTAGACCTACTAATATTCAACCAGGAGCTTTCTCTTGAGGATAATTCTTGCTATATCACTCCACAGCCTTCTCAATCTTAGTTGCTCTTCATTGCCAGTACACTCGTTGATTCACCCGTATTCCGAGCTCTATACCAGCTGAAAACAGGCACCAAAAACAAGAAAAGGATAAATGGAGGTAGCAGCAACCACTGTAGAGGTACAATAGATGGTAAAGTAAGTTAAAGGAGAAGAAACGCTGGAAGAACGAGACACCTACGGTGCATGGCCTCGCTCCTATAGCTGCTATGGTGCATGCCCGCACTTCAATAACTGTTTGATTATCAGCATGAAGAGAGTCTGCTCAACACTAGCTTCCTACAGTTGCACTTGCTCTTGAATACCTGCAGAAGTAGCAGCACTGCAGCACATACATGCAAGCAGCTCCAGCCCCTCCCATGCATGTAGATTGAAAGGTGTGGCATTCCATGAGTGGCAGCAAGAAGACCATGTGAGAAAGAAGCTTCACTTTTTCTTTACTAATCAGCAATATATGATAAACTTGCTGACAAAAAAAGTTGCTGCCTTTGTATATTTGAGATAGTATAGGTACTTTAGTACCTATAACCCAGCAAATAGCTGCTCTAACGTTGCACAAACGAGTGACCTCAACAATTTCAAGTAAGTATAACTCTTCATCAAGTAAGATTTAGAAAAATCTGTTCATAATTTTTGAAGGCCATGTTCTAATCTACTGAAAAATGCTACCAGCTATCTCTAAAGTGCCAACACAACGGAACTTGGCCCAACTACTCGATTTTCTTACTTTGAAGCTTCTGTACCTAGCACTTGTATTTGAGCAACACAAAACAGTTAAGAAAGACTTTTCCACGTCAAAAAGAAAGATCTAGGAGCTTAGAACACGCTGTGCTAAAGTTATTGTTTATTAAAAACAAATTTCAGTTGTACAGAATGAATGAACGAGAGCACTAAAGTGCATACCCTCGACACAATCTGTATATAACAGTTTCAATAAATTAAGAGAAAGTTTTGAGACAGAGAAGAAGCTTCAGCATGCACTAGATTTATTAAAACTTAGTGAATGTTTTGAGACAGACAGAGAATTGTTTTTGTTTTTTTAGACAAAGAGCTCCAGCATATTTGCTGCACTGCTGCTAGCTAGCTGCAGCAATGTAAAGGTGTGGCTGCAATGAAGGTGTGGCTCAATCAAGCCATGCTCCACCCCACACACAGTA
>NW_003547305.1:4408-5899 GCF_000090795.2 Amphimedon queenslandica | reverse complement strand
CATACAGTACATACTGTAATGTACATCATCTCTATCTTGATAGTACTCCTCTGTGGTAGCATAAATATGAAGCTTTACAATCATGTAACAATGTCTCATCAATGCCACTGACATCCTGCTTGTGTTCCTTGGTAAATAACCTATTCTTTCACTACTCAGTTCTCACTAAAAATCAAACCACACCCTTTGAAACACTTGCAAAAAATATTATTACTTTTGAAACATAGCATCTAGAAAAATGAAACCATAAACAGTCTATATAAGAGACCTTAATGAATACACTCAAAGTAGTAACTTGTTCATACCTGGTGCAGAAGTCTCAAAAAGGTGGTTACAAAATTAATATTAAAAAAACTAGTTTTTGGCTATTATCTCAGTCATTTCTCATTACATTGACACGAGAATAGTTTCAGTCCATGTAACAAACAATACACTATTATGATTCCAAGACTTACTAGCTAACTCCGTTCGCCGAGTCTAGAAAAGGTGGTTACAAATAAAAATGGAGGTCTTCTAATTTTGTCATGTAAACATGAGGCCTGTTGACAAAATGAAATGAGAATATATTTATTAGGTCTACTGAACAAAACAAAAGACCTATATACCTTCTTTCACAAAAATAAGTGAGTCAAGAAAATTCTTGAAAACATAGACAGAGAGAAAAGCGCCAAGGATAGAGCTATGCTGGTTATGACGTTTACAGGTGAACTTCAAAGAGTTAATTGGATACCGACTTCCTGTTTCATATCCATGTGTGTATGTAGTATCTATGCTTGGATCACTTTTTCCGTTCCGTATCCACACCTACCTGTACTTTTAATTGGGAAGAGGGAGTGTCTTGCATACGGAAAGGTTGTTCCGTGATCCAAGTGGGCTGAAATACGCTGTACTATTAGTAACGCGGTAGCGTTACTAAGTAGGATTCACCCTCAAACAAAATGGCTGCCGTGACTTTTGCAGCCTTGCTATACCGGGAAAACGAGCTCCTATGCTTACCAGACTTTATAGAGGACCTTATCTTGACCAGAGGACTCCAATGGTACAACTAGCGTGGCTCTAGACCTTGTCTAAGCGAAAAGTCAAAAATCGGCGAACGGGCCATTTTGTTCAGCCACCTTTTTTCATCATCATCTTCATCAAGTCCTGTCAATCCAGTTGTCGGTGTGTATCTCAGTATCAGTTGGTGCTACAAGAATAATTCTTACACCAATCTACTCCAACAGTCTATGCGCAGGTCCATGTCCCATCAGATCATTCTTCAAGTAAGGAAAAAGTGATACTGTGACTGCTGGATCGAGCCATCTTAGCTACATGCCGCCATTTTGTTAATTAAAGAAGCTTGCCATGTGCTCCAAAATTTGGGTGTGGTCGCGCATGCTCAGATCTGCAGCTTTAATTTGGAAGAAGCAAGTTATTTTTTTACCAAGCTATGCTTGGAATCAACTTACTGCAATACTTTTAGTGGAGGTTTCCAGCTAAAAGAAGGTATTG
>NW_003547305.1:0-1981 GCF_000090795.2 Amphimedon queenslandica | reverse complement strand
TAAAATTATAGCCACTGGCTTCTGATCACTGAACTGTGAGAAAAAGTGTTCGAATATCGATGGTGTGCGATAGTAGGTTGCTGACTCTATTCTATTAGACTATCAGCTGTAGAGTCAAGAATATGTAACTTGATGACAACACATTTACTTCTTATTGTAATATGTTCAATAATTGACTGCTTGTATTCTAGCTGTTTGTATTTTTGAGGCAGTAACTTTGCAATAAGTTTGTACAATCTTTGTATACTTATGTAATTCCAGGGTGTTTGAAGGTGTATTTCAATATAAGGTAGAATATCTATGTTTCTTTTAAAAGGCTTATAGCGTTCCTCCAGTAATGTTTGGAGTCTAGAAACTGTTTCTGATGTACGCAGTCTCTTACTCATTAGTGTATGGTCGTGTAATTCATCAACTAGTTTATAAGTTACTCCATCATCAGGGAATGTTGCATCTTGTAGGAACTTCTTGCTCATGTCCAGTAACATCTTACAATCAATAAAGTCATAATAAGATTGGATCTTCCTTAAAATATCATCAATATTGTTATCAACTGAGCCATGTTCCCAGTCCATGTGTGCTATGAGCCACTCAGATACATCAGTAGCTAAGTGACTATTGTCATTTAATTTTTTTCGCAATGACTTATTAAAAGCTTCAGCTAAATTTGAAAACCTCTCGTGTAAGTCGTCTAAATTTTTACAAAATTTCTCTTCACTTGCTGTACTTTCAAAAGGATTAGTTACCGGTATGTCATAAAAAGTACCACCTATTAAAATAAGAATGGTTTAACTATTATTGTTACTCAAAGTAAAATAGATATCATATTCCAAACATGCAGCAGTAGATTATACAGCACATCAACAAGCTACCTGCAAGCTGCTTGCTGAATGAGATGCTAGTGAGGGACCAACACTGACTGATGTATCTTGAATCAATCCTATTTCATAGTACATTATATTTAATTTATACAATTTATACTATAAAATTAATGACTAGTTTATTTTTATGATTAATTTATACCTATATATGCCAGAAGGTTAGATTTTGCTTTGCCCAGTTGATTAGGAAAGTCATCACACAGTTTTATTAATGTATCCCAATTGACATCTCTATCAGCATCAAACCACCTCTGGAATACCGACATAAGATTGTCACTTGCTGTTCCTGGTATTGGCATTAGATCAGACACATCTACACCTAATCCAGCCCCTATTAGCCTGTACTGGTTAGCAGAAGAAACAAATATTTTTGTGACTGCTGCCATATTAAGTTCCTTGTCTATATAATTGAGGCTTTATAATTTTAAACAGTAAAATATTTGTACCTACCTGTTGTAGGACCAGGATTGAGTTCAACATCTCCTGATAAGAGGAGGAGCATACGTAGACAAACAATCAAATAGAGATCATTGTAAATCAGGTTAGAACTGCTCCCTCCAGGTAAGACTACTGACTGGAGGTAATTTGTATCAGTAACAGTAACACCAGTAGTACATTGTACTTGGTAGCAGTTACCTAATAATAAAATACCAGTAAATATACAAGTACAAAGTTGCAATTGTTGTTTACCTGTTGGAGGAATCATACAGATGTGTCTTAATAAAGAGAGAGAGTGAAAGAGGAGGAGGAGTAAAGCAATAAGAGACAGAGCTGCTGGCAGTTTAGATGTCTTCTCTCCTGATGTAGTACTGCCTGACTTGTTGTCTACTGCAGCTTTGAATGAGTGAGAGTGGCAGCCATTAGCTGGTCTACTGGAGGCAGCTTGACAGTAGTTCCACAGTCCAATACTTGCTCTCCATTGAGAGACATCAATCATCTTGTATGTAAAGGGCAGCACTGAAACTTTTAAAAGCAAAAACTTTTAAACTTTTGGACAGCTGCATAAAGTGAGTGTGATGCATGTGACATGTGGGTGTTGGGGATTTTCCCTGTTGATGCTTTTAACGTGTGCATGTGTACATGTAATATCTGATGTAACTATG
>NW_003547304.1:17337-21736 GCF_000090795.2 Amphimedon queenslandica | reverse complement strand
AGAGAGAGAGGGGGGGGGAAGGAGAGTTTTAAAATGTGGACAATTGATATTACATACTTGTACATGTAGATACATTTAGTTATACATGTTCTTATGTTGTGTAGAAACTTTAAGGTGAATCCAATTAGAATTGGATCTTTTACAAATTTTTAAAGTTGCTCTAAAATTGGACAAAAGTCCCTGTACTATAGTACATGGTCATAGGCCAAATTTCACCAAAAATGAAAAGGTGAAAATTCTCAATTTATATAATTTTATCTAATACATATACATGTTCTTATATTGTATAGAAAGTTTGAGCTGATTCCGATCACATTTGGATTTTTTACAAATTTTTTAAGTTGCTCCAAAATCGGGCCAAAGTCCCTGTACTATAGTACAGGGACTTTGGTCAAATTTCGCCAAAAATGAAAAGTATAGAATTCTCCATTTTTATAATGTTTTCTGATACATATACATGTTCTTATGTTGCGTAGAAATTTTGAGCTGATTCCAATCAAATTTATATTTTTTATGAATTTTTAAAGTTGCTCTAAATTAAGAAAAATAATATTAATTAATTAATTAATCAATTACCTGTGTTCCAATTGAAACGCCAATGCATGATATTTCTCAGCTAATACCATCATCTCTCCCTCAACGACCCACTTAGGATCAGCCTCCCCCTCCCCTCCTATCATTAAGAACACCGGCCCATTCTCCTTATCCCAGAAACTGTCGTTAACCCAGTAACGTTGCTGCCATGTTGTAGTATCGACTTCCCTCAAGTGATCACGTGATTGAGTAAACCAGAGATCTTGGGGCAGTTTGAGGTCTTTCGAGGACAAGTGGCGAAAGTATTTCTCTCTCTGGAGCCATTTATGACGGAGGAATGTTGGTAGAGAGTGAGAGAAGGAGAGAAAGAAAAGGAGAAGTATTAGTGTTTCTGCCTTCATTTTGTCACGTGTGAATAGGCGTGGCTCAAATTAATTACTTAATTTAATAACTGGTTACTAGTTATTAAAAATTAAATGGCGGCAGCAAGAAAAAGTGTAAGAAACCCTATTTCTTTTCACTTCATTTCCCTCCTCCTTCTCCTTAGCATTCAATCGTTTCTAATCTCCAAACTCTACTCCATCACGATTCAGAAGCCCCAGGCCCACATTACCTCTCAAAGAAACTAGAAACAGTCTTAATATGTCTTCCAACCGTCCCCATGCTTAGGGGCGTGGCTTTGGAAGTCCTCTCTTCCTGTTTCAAGTACCTCTCACAGTTCAAAGGTCACGAGCAGTCGTCCAAGCCTCCTCTATCATCTCTCGTTCACTCGACTTGTGAGGTTCTTTATTCTCTTTTAACTCACTCTCCGAGCGGCTGGAGCCACACCCTCCTTCAGTGGGGCGTGGTTAATTTAGCAAGACTCTCGGTTTTGTATAACGTTGATTCGTTACCGAAAGAGGGTGTGGTCAATTTCATGATGTCACAAGATTGTAAGAAAAATTAATTTTATATGTACATGTACATGTAATTCCATCTCTCTCTCTCTCTCTCTCTCTCTCTCTCTCTCTCTCTCTCTCTCTCTCTCTCTCTCTCTCCCTCTCTCCCTCTCTCCCTCCCTCCCTCCCTCCCTCCCTCCCTCCCTCCCTCCCTCCCTCCCTCCCTCTCTCTCTCTCTCTCTCTCTCTCCTTTAGCTGTCCCTTTTCTTGTTAAATTTGTAGAGGAAGGGATTCATTACAAGTAGGTGTGGTTTATTATTAATTAATTATTTATTATTATTATTTACAGACATTCCAATGAAGAGACTGATATTATTAATTTATTTATTAATATTTCACAGAAAGAGAGCGCAAACATTGGTTGGCTATTATCATACATAATGTCAGTAATTATAATAAATTAATAATTGTATTATTATTTATTTTTTATTATTCTTAGTATGGAGAATTCTTCTCTTTTTTCTGAGGGTTCGTTAATGGACGGGTGTGTCTTGACCACGCCCCTATTACCTTCAATATTAAACACGCTGTCGTCTTGTTTTGATCGTCTCTCGAGGACACACCCCCTTATAGTTAGCCACACCCTCCTTGGTATGGTAAAAAGAGTCCTTGATGAAGATGCTCCTACAAAGAGTAATGTAGTAGGCGTGGCTAGGGGTGGGGCCTCATCCGTCTACCTTCAAGTAGTTTTAGAAATGATGCTACAAAGTCACTCAATCCTTGATCTCGTCATTACTGACGTAATCAAATTAAGTGAGCTAATTAGTAGGTGTGGTCTGTTACCATGACAATACCATAGTTACCCCTGAGGTCATATTATCCCTGGTCTGCTCTGAGTTGGAGAGAGGAACAAACGAAGAGAAAGAAGAGGGGGAAGAGGAAATGGAGACTGATCAGGACTCACCCCTTCTCTCTTCTCTCTCGTCTTTGTTGTTACAGTTATCTCATGACAGAGCTGTAGTCGCCATTAATCTGTTACTCTCTTCTCTTAATTATTATTCGTTGAGTTCTGGCGATAAAGTGGGCGGAGCAGAAGAAGAGGAGGAGGAGGAAGATGGAGAAATTAATACTTTAAGTTTAGCCAAAGGACAATTACTAGAGGCAGTCAAGCAATTACTAGTCAGTTTATTAATTAATATTAATTATTATTATTATTATTACTGTTCCTATAGAATTCAGTTCTGTCAGTTTGTAAGAAAGGAGTTTCATTTCTTTTATTTTCGTCAAACGAGGATGAACCCTCTCCTGGCAACAAGAAACCTGTTAATGCCTTCTCTCCCATACAATACATCATATCAATACAATCCGGTCTCCCTGAGTGGGTGGAGCTAGTTATTAAGTCACCTGATAACCACTGGTGAGAATAAGAAACATTGTACATGCATTGTATATTTTCTTAAAATGGCCGTAACTTGAAAAATTTAAGTCGGAATCAGCTCAAACTTTCTACACAGCATAAGAACATCAATATGTATCAGAAAATGTAATAGAAATTGGGGGTTATTTTTTAGCCATTTTTCAGAAAAAGCCATGGGCTATAGCCTTGGGTATTTTTCAGATGTTGGTCTATTTCTTAAAATGGCCGTAACTTTAAAAATTTAAGTCGGAATCAGCTCAAACTTTCTAGACAGCATAAGGACATCAATATGTATCAGAAAATATCATAAAAATTCGGGGTCATTTTTTAGCCATTTTTTGGAAAAAACCATGGGCTATATCCTTGGGTATTTTTCAGATTTTGACATATTTCTTAAAATGCTTATAATTCAGTATATCAATGATTGTTCTTAGGTTGATCCAGCTGGTGGAGAGTGTCGGAATGACCTCATCTGAAATAAGTGGAGCTACTGTACTCAACACTTTATTGTCCTCTACCAATAACAGTAAAGTAAGATATAAGAGGAATATGGACTGATAGATAGAAAAAGTGATAATTATTGTATCGGTTTTTTCACCATGCAGCTGTCAAGTTTAGTCGATCATTTATTCAAAAGATATCGACTGCGTCATCCCTCCATAGCCCAGTCACTCATAACCCAAGGGGTAACCACTGGACTGATGAAAGAGAATGGCAATGAAACAATAAAGAAATGGAGTATCAACTTACTAACTTTAGCAAGAAATAACGAGTGAGGAGAAATATTGGAGAAGAGATAGATAGAATTTTTTGTGTACATGTACGATATTTTTAAAAATATTTTCTACATGTAGGTCATGTTTTCAAGGTGCTTTGCTGTCATCATTCAATTCTCTACTCCTCCTTCTCCCTCTCTCTTCCCCTCTCTCCTCCATTCACATCCTGTCACTACTGGAAACAGTATCGGCGAGAATGGCGAGAGAATCACAGTTATCGACTTCGTTGTCAGCAGCTGGAATATTAATTAATTATTACCTGAAGACTCTGGGGGATCTGTCAATAGCAATTATGAATGGTTAGTGCAATGGGGTCTCTTTTTCAACTCTCTTTCTCTTTTTACAGATGCCCCTATCTTGTATGAATATGAACAATTGCTGAACAAGATAAGATCATTATTGTCTCATTTATCAAGTGGTAACAGTCTCATTGAAGTATTCATTTGTTCAAATATATTGAGAACCATCACCAGTGAGGTAAGCACCTTATTAACTGTTGGCAGAGTACTGTGATATTAATAATTTTATTTTAGAGTCAAATTAAGCTTGGTCCATCTCCACCAGGTTAGTTAATTGCTTAATAACTATTAATAACTATATTAATTAGGGGGTGTGGCTAGTAGTTTATTAACTATTAATAATCAAATGAGGCTCGTTGTGTCTGGTAATTTATTAAACACGAGACAGTCCCAGCACTCTGAGAGTCTCTATCGACAGACTATGAAGAACCTCATAGTGGAGGACAAGGTTACTATTAATAGAATGAGTGTTACTAAAAATAGAATGAGTGTTAC
>NW_003547304.1:7448-17327 GCF_000090795.2 Amphimedon queenslandica | reverse complement strand
AATCACACTAACGCTGGCATCATGTCTCACTGATACCGTGTCGCCACACTCACCCTCTCCTCTTAAGAACTGGCCAGAAATGAATTTTAAATCAGATCAGAGACACACCCTTGAGTTGTGAGTTAGGATCATGTGATTATCATGTGATGTGTTTAATTATTATTATTATAGTCATTTAAAGATTAAAAGTAAAATGAATGAGAATCCAGTGATGTGGAAAATATTAATATTGATATCTAATAGTAAGAAAAATAAATTATTTTATAACATCATTATTTTCTCTCTCTATCTCTCTCTTCAGATAGATCAGGTTTTCTAAAGTGTAGCTCATTAGTTTATTCATTATTATTTGTATTGATATTAAATTGGAGGAAAGGACGGTCTGCCCCTGCAATTAGTTATAACGAGGATTTACTATCAACTACTCAGTTAATACAATCACTAGCTACTGTGAGTTATATAAACTAAAAGTTGTCACATGTACATAAGATACTAATGCAAGAGGGTACATGTATAATGGCAAGAGTAGTCTTGCATATTAAAAATGGTAAAGGTACGCAATCAACACAATGTCTTGTTTTATGTGGTAGGCAACCATGGTTTAGCAATGGTAGTATAATAGCGTTATTTCAAGTTGCTTCACTGACTAGTTGTTCTTTTCTTTCTTTTCTTCTCTCTTCAAGGCTAAATGGTTAGTGAAGCCATTGTGTTATGTTAGTGAATTATTCAGTGAGCTGTCTTGTGAAGACATAGCGAGATTATTAGAAATATGTGATTCGTTTATATATGTAAGTGTGTTGTTAAAGCTGTTACTATTATTATTATGTTGCTGTTCTTTTAGAGTAATTATCAAGATATACTAAAAGGAAAGATTCCAACAGAAGGTAATGTACATCACGTACAGATGCATAGCATATTATAATTTATCTACTTTCATCTCTCCTTTCTTCCACCATTCCTCTCCTCCCTTCCTCTCTCTTTCTCTCTCCCTCCCTCCAGATTCCCTCCCTGATAGTTCATGGAGTACATTGAAGGCAATATTAAGACAAAATATTAATAAATTTGGAAACATTTACTATAGATTTGTATCTAGAGAACACATTACTACTAATTAATATATTAATAAAGTTATACAGTTGTAGCACAGTACTATGTATAATTCAAATTTAAGTACCTTGATAGAGCTAACCAACAACAGTAAAATGTATTTTTCAAATATATATCAAATGTATCTGTTAAGTCATCCTCAACAACGACAATGCTTTCTATTAATAAGGGCAGCTTCTGGCTCACAAAAAGATATATCTATTTTATCTTTTTGCTGTACAGGTCTATGCTTAGCATTACCTCTTTGATGTACAATTTCAGTTGCAGCTTCTCTAAGGACAGATATTACCTTTTGATAGCCATCTTCTCTAATGGCAGACATTTCAATAAACTTTATGCCATTATTCTAAGCATACTCCTTGCTTATTGATTTAGAATTGATTCTTTTTTCATTGAGATTATCCTTGTTACCGATGAGAATTATCATCACCTCTTTTACACTATGTGCTAAAACTTCTTTTCTCCAAACCTGCTCAATGTTGAAGAATGAATCACGATCATCAATACTGAACACAAAAATAGCAATGTCAGCATTACTATAGAACTGTGTTGTTATCATCAGTTGTATTGTAGCGTTCCATTCCTGCTGTATCGTAAATGTACATCTAATAAATAATTATTTATATTAGATTTAATTTGAAAAAGCAGCTTACTTCTGTTGTACGAGGATTCTCAGTAACAATATTTATATTTACAATATCAGGGATAATTGTAGTTTGAGGCAACCTAATTACTTCATGATTTCAAAGTAATTGGACAATTGATGTTTTTCCAACGGAAAGATCACCAACAAAGAGGACCTATGACTGATAATGAACGTTTTGCTGTTGCAATCTTTTATCTTACTTTTAAATCTATCACCTCTCTAACTTTTGCCCATTCAACACTAGCCTAGATAATTCCAACTTGTAAGTATATACACATTAAATTGTTTTTGCGGCATATGGGTGTATATGATTATGATAAGTGTTTAAAATTCAGATGTACAAGTAGTAAAAGTATTAAGTTATACCTTTGTATCATGAGGTTGTTCCTTTATCTCTTGTACCTCCTCTTCCAGTGGTTCCTGTATTTCCTATAATACAGTATATAATGATAATTACTGACAGTATATACACATAGTTGCATCTTGTCTTTGTCCCATATTGTAGTGTACGCATCCAACAATAAGCTTCATTAAACTAGGGCTGTGACGTATTAAATATAATGATACCTCGGTATGGTATTGACAAAATATCCCGGTATTACTAAATATAGTAATGTATTTAAAAATACTAAAATAATTAATTAATAATTTAATTAATTAATCTTCTAGCTTTGAATGCTGGCAAGTACTGTACTTAATTTAAGTGATTTTAAAGTTAAAGATAAAAACTAGCCATTGCACTGTGTCTGGCTCAAAATGGTGTCATAATTCTGCCACTCCTACTGAACACTTTCACATTGTCAACAACCTTGCCTAGTTGCCTTATGTATCTTTTCATGTATTTTTATGTGTATTTGGCACTACTAAAGTACTGTAAAAGTACGGTATTGACGGTATAACGGTATTAGTAGTTGATACTATATTTAAAACCTTTGAAACTTAAATATATATACCTTCTATATCTAAAAGTAATACCTCGGTATATAGAAATATAGGTATACCTCACAGCCCTAGATTAAACCATTCTTTTTCAATACTGCAAGGTTCTCATTCAATTGTGTAATGAGAGGTCCCATAACAGATCGAAGAAAGGAGCAAGTGACCACAATGGAATATCCAGTATCAATATACTTTATCTTCACAAATTTACCAGACATCTTGGAAAGAATGTCAGTAATATCTTATAATTTCTTTTTGTCAGGTCTCCAGTCAAAGACAAAAGTTGCTGTTTCACATTTAAGAGAAGGGTTTGTATTGACTGATCATCACAAGCTGCATCACAGGCTCACTCCATCCTCTCAAACTTCAAGCACCTACTTCCATAGGCTCCCAAGACTTTGGAATGGGTTGCCATCTTTTGATCTAAGTCTTTCTCCCCCCTACTAATTGTATGAAAGTTAAAAAGTTTTTATGGAACCATTTTCTTAACTCTTTTAATGTCAATCACCCATGCACCTATCACTTATCATGTCCATGCAATAAATGTTCCCACTCCCCTAAAACTTCTAATTTCTCATCATTTTATTATTACTATTATTATTATTATAAACTTTACAGGAGGCCAAAGCTAATCTGATGGAATGCCAACAAAAATTGCTGACACCCAGACCAGACAAAAAAAATAATAAATAAAACCACAAAAACACAGAAACGCTAAGTAAAAGAGAAAGGAACACTAACAGAAAGATGACAAGATGAACAAGGACACAAAAAATGAAAAGAACATGCATTATCACTATTAAAATTAACTAAAAAACGATTCCAAAAAAAATTAATAAGCTTACTCTTATTAACTGGAAAAGATTTATCTAAATCAATATAAGGTAATTTATTCCAAAGACGCACAAGTTTAGGAAAATAAGAGTGATGGAAACGATTAAAGGAGGACAGTGGGAGAATTAGTTTCTTATTGGAGCCAGAACAAGTATTAGTAGAAACAAAATTAACAAACTGGAAAATATCAAAACTTGACTCAAATCAGGTACTGTTTTAATTTTTAATGTAGCATAATCTAAATAGGCTCTTTGACTCGGTCACTGAGTCCTTCAGAGACATCTTTTCTAATTTTTACGCTGTATTTATTGACTTTGTCTTTGTTAAGTTATTATTATTATTATTATTATTATTATTATTATTATTATTATTATTAGCTACTTGGTTATTCTAGTGAAGCCTCAGTGAGCTGTCTTGTGAAGACATAGCAAGATTATTCGAAATATGTGATTCATTTATATATGTACATGTATATAAGTGTGTTGTTAAAGCTGTTACTACTATGTTATTGTTCTTCTAGAGTAATTATCAAAATACACTAAAAGGGAAGATTCCAACAGAAGGTTGAAATGTGCATGTAATTTGATTTACTATACCCTCTCTCTCTTTCTCTCTCCCTTCCTCCAGATTCCCTCCCTGATAGTTCATGGAGTACATTGAAGGCAATATTAAGACAAAATATTAATAAATTTGGAAACATTTACTATAGATTTGTATATCTAGAGAACACATTACTACTAATTAAATACAGAATATCTACCACATAAAATGTTAAAAACACTCACAACAGATGACGTATATTTGTGTCTAAAGTTTGCTAAATGCTGAGGATCTTGGAAGCCTCAGAATAAACAAATCACAACATTTTTGTATAAACTTTATGACTGCATGTGTCATCGTTTTGACTTTTTCAGAAATCTGATCTGATAAAATCCTTTTTGACCTATAGATATTGGTATGTATAAGTCTTCTGATACTACTGGTCTTGCTTGTGCATGCTTAAGTTTCAGATTGATATGTTTCATGAGCACTCTTTCTTCTATTAAGTGTTTTGTTGTCAACATAACGTACACCATGACCATTAATATTATCATAGCCTTTTGCCGATTAATCATCATGAAAATTAAACTATTACTCATAGCTATCAGATCAGCTTCATATAGAATTGGGTCTGCTGGTGAAATCTTAGCATACATGAAACTGTTAATTTTAACTTTACGATTAATGTAATCAGTTGCATTTGAACTAGTTGTTATCTCCATTTTTGATGTGTAGTTCATGAAAGCACTAATGAAATCATTTAAGGACGATGTCTTTGGTTCTGAGTATATTGTAATTGCAAGACGATGAACCATTTTATTTTTGACCTTGTAATACACAAATGAGGTAAATGAGCTCAAATGTATTTTGTTGGTGGCTCCAAAGCCTAGGTGATGAACAAACAATTGAAAATAAGTAACAATTAAACTGTTTGCTTCTTTATTAAAAATGATTTTTAGTGTTTCATCATACTTAAAAGTTGATTTCGAGAAAACTGTTACTTCACTTAATACATGAATTCTCAATTCATCCAAAGAGCATTGTACTGTTGAATCCAAAATCTCTGTGTATGTATCTATTGTTTTCATAGGTACAATTACAGTTAATTGTTTAAGAGGTTGTCCAGGAACAAGTATTGTGAGTAATTTTAAAATGCAGTTAATGTTGTAATTGTAAGTTGTGATTACTATTGACAGCCTTTTCAGTTTATTGAGTTTCATTAAAGGGTGCTCTGATACTGTTGAATAACAGTGAAAGTTATGATAAATCATGATAAGAAGGTCTTCCAATAATGGAAACTTTGAAATAAGTTGACAAATTGGATATGTATCTAGTTCAAGCATTAAATATAATCCTATTATTGCATCACTTGGTAGATCTACTTCAGCCATGGGATCGCTAGACAAATCGAGATCATGCAGCCTAATATTTATTTTTCCATTGACAGAAGTTTGCTGGAATTGAAGTCCTTTTTTGAATGCTTCTAATTCTGTTAAATGAGACACATTAATTCTGATTGTAACATTGTGAGAAGCAACAATATAACCAGCAATAAAATAATCAAAATTATTCATAGGTACATGTACATCATTTGCAATTCTCCACGTATGACCAGAGACTAAATTATAGTCCTTATTGTGTAAAAGTAAATTATTTTCATATAGACATCTGAGCATTAAACTACTGATTATAATATACTGATTATCAGAATATGTTTTCAATACATCCAGTGTGCCTATTTCTTTGTCAATGTATTTTGATAATCCAACATAAAAAATAAGAACATTTTCAAGATTTGAGTTTTGCTCTAACTCTTCTTCAGCAAACATGAATTGTGGATTGTTAACAAGATAAATTGCTGCAAAATAATCTTGTAGTGAAGTGTGTATAAAACTGCTGGACTCATCTTTATCAAAAGCGGAAAAACTAACAATAGTGTCCATCATACTCAATTTTGGAATGCCATGAAGTTCCTTTCCAAAAATATATTCTTGCTTCATTACACCATTAAAAGCTATTTTAGAAAGATTGTAGAAATCTTTCCAAATGCCACTTAAAACAGAATGTTTAAAGTCAATTATTTGTATTAAATGAGGAGGCATTTCATAGTCTATATTAATTACTTTAGTGTCAATGAGGTGTCGCTGAAGTAATGCACGAACATAGTAATTATAAATCCCTGTCATTGTTCTTGGATGCTTATTGTTATTATTCTTAGTATATATGAAGTCAGTGAATACTTTGCACATTATGAAGCAGTTCATAGGATTGTACAGCATATTCTCAATCACAGTATTACCACTGTAATAAGAATGGAACTCAGAAACTATCGTGTCATTTTTAAAATATTTAGAAGCATATTCTAAAATTTCATTGGTACCAAAGCCTCTAAGAGCAATATGTTTTGAATCATCTTCTAAGAAAGTAAGCAAAGGTTCAGTAGCAGCATGTCTGCTTGTAACTATCACTGTTGACTTGGGAAGAATGTCTCCTTTTATAAGTTTAATAAATATTGAAGTTGAACTGTTTCTCAAATGATGTGGAAGCTCATCAAAACCATCTAATATCCAAATAACTCCTGCACCTTTTGTTTCATTGATTGCTAACATTACTTCATTCATATTAATATCATCAACATCAATGAGAAGGTTTGCAATGGTTTTGGCTTTTTGATAAGTTTCAAGACACAGTGGAATTAAAATAACAATTCTATAATCAGTTAAAAATGCATCTGTTTGTTTAACCCATCGTAACGTTAGTTCTTTAGCTAATGTGCTCTTTCCTATGCCAGGCTCTCCTTCAATTAATACAAATCTTAATTGCTCATTAGTCAGTGGTCTCAAAATATTACCAATGTCCATTTTTTCAAAATTATCGTTCTCCAGGATTTCCTTATCAGCACTTAGAAAATCTGCATCTGCTTTCTTGTGGTGACTTTTTGATCTGATTAATTTTTGAGGCATAAAAGGAACAGCAGGGGCTGTTGGACCAGCAGCTGGATATTTATTAATTTTTGGATCTTTATGCCTCGTCAGAGTTCTGTCATACTTTTCATGTAATTTTAATGCATATTCCTCGATTGGTATAGTTACTGTAGGATCAAAGACACTATATGGTGGTACATAGTACATGTATGGCATGTATATTGCTATTATTATTGCTACTATTGCAATTATTGCTCGAATTATTGGCCTCGCCCATACGTTGCGTAGACGAGGACTAGTTGCTACAAGCACTGATACCAGTATAACAATTGACCATAATGATGTAAAACTTTGTGCAGGAGTTCTAGGCATAGACTGTGTAACTACATTGCAATAGCAATAAAAATAATATATATAATTATTTTACAACTTTTGTTAAATTCACTCACCTTGGTGAAACTCCAGGTCCTTTGCTGGTATAGCAATTCCGTTCCGGATCCTGATTTCTTCTGCTGTAGCTTTGTCTCCAGTCTCTTTCACTATATCAGCCAATCTCTCTAAAGTTGGTTTTCCTTTTCCATCAACATTATCCTTCCTTTTTAGCCAGAGAGCCACACACTTTGTAAAACTTTCTTTAGTAGACCCAGCATCTCTTTTTATTGCTTCCAATGTGTTGTAATGCAGGCCACATTTTAGCCCAAAACTTTCCCATTCAGCATCAGCAAAATGCTGCAATTCTGACAAGACTCTATCAAGGTGCTCAATATCTGAAAGTAGAGAAGTCATATTGGTAAACAGAAATAGTATTACTAACTAAGCAGGATAGTAGTATCTGTGATGGAGGCCATTACTGTGACAGAAAGAAGATCGGACAAGACTAGCAATGATATGGAATGCTAGAGCATAGATATTAGAGTTGATTGGAAGCAGCTCACGTGATCACAATCCGTGTCCAAGGAATTCAATTAAATTTTATTGCTTCAAGAGGCAGCCAAAGGACTTTGAAAAGGCATATTTGCAAGGCAGTTTGTATCTGAGGTAGCCCTTATCATTAATAATGATGTATATTTGTACTATTATTTGTTGTAATTGTCAAAATATGCAATTACTCATGCAATCCACGTATAAATTGACTATTTTCAGTAATAACTTGCATAAATACAGTTTTGTACCTATAACTCACCATCAAAAGATAACTACTACGAAAGACTATATTATACCAGACAACTATAAGTAGGCTTGCATTGCAATAGCATACTTTCAAATCTTATTCAATACTCCTGTGGTAGTAAAAAAATGAGTCATAACTTTTGTACCTCTATCGGCAGTACCAAAGATCCTACAGTAACGATTATTGGATTCACCACGCTTGCGTAGGCGAGTACCATGCAGTTGGGTTGTCATTGGCCCTCGCCCATGCCGTAGGCGTATAGGCAAGGGTACTGCGCTCGTATGGCACGCCGTTTGTAACAAAATTCCCAAGTCTGTGATGTCACATTCTAAGCTTATCACGTCACATTGTAAGCTTAGAATGTCACATCCTAAGCTTAGACTATTATGAATGGGTGTGTTTATATGGGAGTGGTTTACTATTTTGAATATGGACTCTAGCTGGTGACCTGGTGTAACTGAGGTTTTTTCTAAGAATTAAGCAGTCTTTTTTACTCGTCAGAATCAGATTGGAGTGGCTAATGAAAGATATATAAATTATGCCATAGAGAGACTAGAGCATGGATTTACAAGTGTTAACATTATTAATAATATTATTATTATTAAACAATATATAATTATTTACAAAGTGTGAACAAAAATGAAGGAAGTAATAGACAAATGTACAATAGAGACTCATGGACCAACAAACTTTAAAGGGTCACTAGTAAGTAGCTACTAGCGGCCATTAAAATAAACTTAGGAAGATAAAAAATTAACAGAATAGGATAATTTTGGATAAGATAAAATAAAAGAGAGATTTGAGCTAGGGAAGAGATAGATAAAAGGAAACTAGGTAACAGAAATTATAGAGAGGTTGCAGAATTAAGAGCCTGAATGAACATGGAGTTGGATTTTTTATATGACAAGCTGAGAATGGACACATGATATAAAAAGAACAAGTATCAATCGGGTCAAAATGTGCCAGAAAATAATGCCAGAAGAATTTTAAGAAATGTGACTTAATAGTAGTTGAGGGAGAAGTCTATAGAGGGAGAAAGTTCCATAATCTAGCGTCATCATTGCTACTATCAGAAAAGAATTTAACATTTGGAGTTATCTTCTTAAACTCTTCCTGTAAGATCTCCAAAATATTGCCTCCTTCAGCTAACACGACCTCTCTTCTTATTGCTGCCATACACAATCAAAGCCGCCATTTTTAAATGGGTGTTTGACCACACCCACCGTGCATGTGCTAACTTACGTAACATTCATTATAACATGTTATAAACACTAGAATATCACATTCTAAGCTTACAATGTGACATTATAGGCTTAGAATGTGACATCACAGACGTGGGAATTTTGTTACAAACGGCGTGCCATATGGGAGACTGGAGTGGTTTACTATTTTAAATATGGACTCTAGCTGGTGTAAAGTTTTTTCTAAGAATTAAGCAGTCTTTTTTACTCTTGTCAGAATCAGATTGGAGTGGCTAATGAAAGATATGTGAATTACGCCATAGAGGGACTAGTGTTAACATAAAACACTAGAATGTGACATTCTAAGCTTACAATGTGGCATTCTAAGCTTACAATGTGACATTCTAAGCTTACAATGTGACATCATAGACTTGGGAATTTTGATACTAACGGCGTGCCATACGGGCTCCGCCTGACTTTTTGGCAAGCTTTTGCGGCTTCATAGTAGAATTTAGGGCGTTATACCTCCAAACAAAT
>NW_003547304.1:3993-5414 GCF_000090795.2 Amphimedon queenslandica | reverse complement strand
TTAGAATGTTGGTAATGCATCACTTTATTTCAAGTGTCTCAAACAAAAATTTTTTAAAGGTACTTAAAGTACTTAAAAACAACTGCTAATGGGTGGAAGACCCGGGATAGGTTATAAACTTTCTGTAAATGGGGCCCTTTAGGCACTAGAACGTCCAGTTCTTGAGATAGGCGTTTAGAATCAAAACACAGCAAATTTGCTTTATTTGTGTGTAAAACACCACCAAAGTGACGCACAGGACTGCTTCGAGGCGGAAGACCTGGAGGACTGCTTGTAGAATTAGTCTACCTTGCTAATCATGAAGTATTTAGAAATGTGTTTGAGATACAGATGTATAAGTGCAAAACAAAAATTTCGGCGTCATTTCATGAAGATGTGATGTTTTGTAAAGTAGACACACTAGTCTATCACAGTTTATAATGAAGCACTATTCTAGAGCAATAATAACGCAACATAAAATCTTCGAAAAAGGCTTTTATCAGGCAGACAGTAGAAAATATCAGCCCAGACAGCAAATTGCCTAATTTTTGGGCTGCGTAAAAAGGGAAGGGAGCATCAGAATTATCCCGTTGCTAGGCTACAATATAAACTCAATGGGAATAATAAAACCGCAATCGGAAGTTTCCTATCCCTGTATACTCTAATATCTATGATTATCTGCAATGAACAAACCACGCCCTCATAATTGACCACACCCAATCCCATAAAAACAATAAATTATTAGATTATAGACTAATAGATAATGAGTAATTGATATAGAAGTAAGTATAACAACAACAATAATAATAATAACAATTAATATTGGGTGTTAATGAATCAATTATAATTAATTATTAATTAATAGGTTCCATCCCAAGAGGCCCCATTACCAGAGGGTGTGGGTGGACAGGAGGCGTTTGAGGAGGGGGTGTGTCTATGTGAAGTTGAGATCGTCTGGTATGAGAAATCATGCGAATTGACTCTACCTCCTCCCAAATGGCTGCCAGTTCCGAGTAAGTTTATCCCCAACCATGCCCCAACACTTATTGAATGTACATGTACATAAGATACTAATGCAAGAGTGTACATGTACAAGAGCAACAGTAGTCTTGATGGATAAAAGTCAATTGAAATCAATGTAATATGTACGTGTTGTTTACGTAGTAGGTGTGGCTTAACAAAAGATTGGTAGTAATAGTGTTTCTAGCTGTCTTAATTTAGTGTTATTTTTATTTTTGTCTCTTTTCTTCTCTCTTCAATCAAGGCTAAATGGTTAGTGAAGCCATTGTGTTATATTAGTGAATTATTCAGTGAGCTGTCTTGTGAAGATATAGTGAAATTGTTAGTAATTATCATTATACTAAAAGGAAAGATTCCAACAGAAGGTAATGTACATCATGTACTACAGATATAGAGCATATTATTATAATTTATCTCCTTTT
>NW_003547304.1:0-3723 GCF_000090795.2 Amphimedon queenslandica | reverse complement strand
GCTATACATAGACTATAGTTGTTGTAACAAGTATGTAAAGCAATTACAGCCATCCCCGGGTATTAGGCTGCAGAGTGCATGCTGTACAGGCAAAAAAATTTCGATCTGTTGGTGAGATTTGTGAGATCATAGCATAACAGAAATTATTTATTTGAGTTTTATCATTGTAAGGTACATGTGCTTTAGTTTGTAAAAAATAAATGTAGTAATTTAAACTCACTATTAAATCAATTAGATTAAGTGTCGATAGTTTAGAGTACACTGTCATTATGTACATGTTGTCTCGAAATGAGCTAAAAGAACTTAACTGTATATTTATTTTCCTATTTTCTTGGTATTTATAATTGTATGCATCAAGAACTAAAAAAAAAGGTACAAAATTATCAACTGTTAAGCTGTTATTTCTTCTTGACCAAATGAATTTCAGCAACACTAAATTTTGCCTCAGTTCCTCTGTTGTAACTGTTGAAAACACCTTTGCGTAAAGTGTTTGATACGTACTTGATAAAATTGTCATTTCAGCTCTCAATTCTTCTAAAGATGATCACATTTCAATTAAATTCAAAATTTGTATACTGTACACATACATGTAAACGTTTTAGAGATCGTCCAGGAGCAGTAAATTTTTTGAGTAACTCAAAAGTGCTGTTATTTAATTCTCCAATTTTTAAGGTCAAGTCTTTCAGTTTTTTAAGCTTCAGTAAAGGATGCTTCAATACAATTGAATTAGAACAATACCTTTTATCAAAAGTAATTTCCTGCAATGATGGAAATTTTGAAAACATAAGCTTGCAAGTCGAAATATTATCAATTGAAATTAAGTATAACCCTATTACCACATCACTTGGTAAAGCAAGTACCTCTGTAATCATGCTCAGATCACTGTCAACACGAAAATTAAAGTCATGTAGTGTAATTTGTATCTTTCCATTCACAGAAGAGTGTGATTGGAGCCCTTTGTTAAAAGCTATTATTTCGGATGAACTATAAGGCTCAAGTTTGAGTGTAATATTGTGAGCAGAAATGATGTAGCCACAAATAAAGTATTCAAAATCCCTTGTGATTGCTATGTTTATGTCTGCATTAGCATTCAAGTCAAACCTAATGTGTGAAAACACGTATTTTTTTTGAAGAAAATTTATATTGTATACAAGAGAATCGTGTTCATACATACATCTGAGCATTAAACTAGTAAGCTGAGTATAAGGTTTTAGATCATCATGGCTGATTGTTATATACCTAAAAAAAAAACCAGTGAAATCTGCATAGAGGCTTCTAGAAGTGCCAGTTACTTGTATATTATCAACATGATTAAATATTGTATCAATAGTTTTATTATCTACTTCTCTGTCAATAAACTTCATTAATCCAACATAAAAAGTAAGAACAGCCTCAAGATTTGAATTTTGCTCCAAGTCTTCATTAGTAATAAACATAGAATCTGGATTGTTTACAAGATAAATTGCTGCTAAGTATTCTTGTAGTGTAGTGTGTATGAAACTGCTGGACTCATCTTTATCAAACCCAGTCAAGCTAATGATGGTGTCCATCATACTCAATTTTGGAATGTCATGAAGCTCCTTTCCAAAAACATATTCCTGCTTCAGTACTTTGTTATAAGCTATTGTAGAAAGATAATAGAAATTTTCCCAAATGCCCCTTAATTCACATATTTATCAAAGTCAATTTTGCGTATTAAATATTGAGGCATATCAAAATCATCATAATATTTCAATTACTTTAGTGTCAATGAGGTGTCGCTTGAGTAGTACACGAACATAGTGGTTATAAATCCCTGTCATTGTTGTAGGATATTTATTATTAGTAGTAAGTATAAAATTATCAAATATAGTACACAATATGAAGCAGGTCATTGGATTGTACAGCATACTCTCAATCACAGTATTACCACTATAATAAGAATGAAACTCAGAAACTAATGTTTTATTTTTATCAAAATATTCAGAAGCATACTGTAAAATTTCATCAGAACCAAAGCCTCTAAGAGCAATAAGTTTTGAGTCATCTCGTAGTTCTAAAAAGTAAGCAAAGGAAAAATAGCAGCATGTCTGCTGGTAATTATTAATGTTGACTTGGGAAGAATGTCTCCTTTTATAAGTTGCATGAATATTGAAGTTGAATTGGTTCTCAGTTGATGTGGAAGTTCATCAAAACCATCTAATATCCAAAGAACTTCTGCTCCTTTTGTTTTCTTGATCAATAGCACTAATTCAGTCATATTAATATCTGCAACATCAATAAGAAGGTCTTCTAAAGTTTCAGCTTTTTGATAAGTTTCAAAGCGTAGCCGAATTAAAATAACAATCTTAAAATTGTTTAATAAAGCATCTGTTTGTCCAACCCATCTCAACGTTAGTTCTTTCGCTAATGTACTCTTTCCTATGCCAGGTTCTCCTTCAATTAATACAAATTTTAACTGTTTATTTTTTAGTGGCTTTAAAATGTCATTAATTTCTATTTTTTCAAAATTATCATGTTCCAGTTTTCCTTTAGCATGGAATAAAAATTCTGCGCCTGCTTTTTTTTTGGAGGCTTTTTACTTTAATTAAATTTAGAGGTATAAATGAAACAACAGCCTTATCTGGAGCTGTTGGACCAGCAGCTGGGTATTTATCATTATTTGGATTTTTGTACTTTGTCAAAATTTCATTATACTTTTCTCGTATTTCTGATGCATAGTCATCAATTACTGATGCAACATCATGTTTCTGTTCACTGTGTGACTGAGTAACAGGCACATTAGGCATTTGGATTGTTGTAGCTGTATTTGCCATCACATCAGATGCACTGTGAGGTGCATATAATATAGAACTATATATCATTGTTACTGCTACTAATATTGCAATTACTACTACAATTACTGATACCAGTAACACGATCCACCGTGATAATGTAGAACTTTTTACAGAATTTACAGGCATAGACTGTATAGCTATATATAGTAGCAATAAATGATTTACAACCTTTCAGTGCTGAATTCACTCACCCTGGTGAAACTCCAGATCCAGTTTTGGTGGTTTAACAATTCCATTACAAATTCTGATTTCTTCTGCTGTAGCATTGTCTCCAGTCTCTTCCACTATATCAGCCAATCTCTCTAAAGTTGGTTTTCCTTTTGTGTCAACATTATCCTTCCTCTTTAGCCAGCAAGCCACACACTCTCTAAAACATTCCTTAGTAGACCCAGCATCTCTTTCTATTGCTTTCAGTGTGTTATAGTGCAGGCCACATTTTAGCCCAAAACTTTTCCATTCAGCATCAGCAAAATGCTGCAATTCTGACAAGACTCTATCAAGGTGCTCAATATCTGAAAATAGATTAACAGTCAAATTTGGTAGACAGAAATATTACTAACTAAGTGGTACAGGGGTAGATATATCTGTGACGGAGGCCATTACGATGAAAAACTCACAAAGAAGGCTGCTTGTAGTCAGGCGGGGCCTGACCCTCGCAAAGAGGAGGGTCAGGACCAATCCGTATCTAGAATTTGTTCTGAACTTGTATGGCTTGGGTGGGGCTCATTTGCTTGCAATTACCGGAAAAGGGTGGAGTTCAATGTAATTATAGCATGCCATGGCAGCTCCCAATTCTACAGCAAGTACTAGTGTAGAAATATGTGGTTCTACGATGCAAGTCTGGTAGCGAGAGTGAGGGTTAGCGCTCATGTTAAGTCTCGTTTAGTTGACACCCAAACACTGATCT
>NW_003547303.1:19695-21745 GCF_000090795.2 Amphimedon queenslandica | reverse complement strand
ACTGTCACTCTTGTAATAAATCCTGATCCATTCACTATCACACGAGACAGTTCAGTAGATATTCCATTCCCATTCACTGAACAACTGACAGTAGTAGGAGGACCATCAGAGACATTGAAACTCAGACTGAAGACTGGAGGAGTAGCTAATCTACTAGTGGAGAGGAGAGAGAACTGCATAGTAGGATCAGCATCAGGACCATCTGTAAAAGAAGCACATTAATTATAGTCTACATTCATCACATACCATTGTTATTGTATCCAGTATCAGTATATGCTCCAACCACTAGTGTTTGATTCACTCCATTCTCATCAGGAATGATACACTTGTATAAACCTTCATATCCTGATAGTCCACCTCTTCTAGCTAGTGCAATCTGACCACTGAATCTCTTACTGAACAATGGACTAGGAGCTGATGGATCAACAAAGGATTTATCAAATAGAGGTACTTCAATTCCATCAGGATAATACCACACTCCAATATTATTGCCTTTGTTAGCACTCTGACACCACAAAGCATCATTGATATAGTCAGGGTCATTATTTTTATTAGTATTATAAAACTGGCTAACATATATCATAGAGTAATCAGGTATTATCCTGTCCTCATAAGGTAGATACAGTCGAACACCTATACATCAGGTGATGAGTAACCAATAAAAATCATTAAGTTTATATTCTTACCATTACTAGGCAGGTTTTTAGGTTCTTGTCCTTCAACTCTCAACAGGAGGAAGCCAGCAAGAAGAAGCAATGCCCTCATCATCTTAACAAAATATGCACAGAAATGAACAGTCAACAATATTCAATTTCATGTTTAGTATATAAAGTGTGTTTCTTAATTGTTATCTCACATGATTAAACTTAATTTACCCCATTAAGAAAGCATGCAATGCCAGCTTATGCTTCCTTTACAAAACCTGTACATTCAGTTTGATAATAGTCGTTTGTTCTAATGCCAAAACATGAACTGTCTTGTGACCATTACAGCATTGACTCATCATAAACTGATAGTTTATTATAGCATGAATAAATAAATTTATTATAATACAAAGGTACTTCCCAAAAGAGCACTACAGTTTAGATTTAGGGCAGCTCTGTTGCAGGAGGAATAGGAAAAGAATCTGATGCAAGCAAAATTACTTGAAAATGATTATACACTCTATAATGAAATAACACTGCATGACATGCATGACACACAGAGACACACACACGTATTCCACTGATACTAACTACTTGCAAATTATATATGCCTGTTTGTGGAGATGAGGCTAATTTAAGTAATTTTTATTGATTTTCTTGCTCTGTTTCTACAGTGTTGTAGTTGTTCTGTGGAGGTTCAATTGATGACAAGTCCAAAGGTGATTCATATATAACATCTTGTGGATTTTGAACTACTGGGGGCCTGTTACGTTTGTATTATTAATTTACATCATTTTTATTTTAATTTACTTACTCTAGGACAGCATAGTCATGTTCTACATTATTCTTTAATTTGATGGATCTGAAATACACAATATAGGAAAAATAAGTTGATCTGTATTTTTCTTTCTTCTCTCTCTTCTTTTTCCACTTCACCTTTCTCTCTCTATCTCTTACTTGACAGTATAAACTATCTTCTTCTTACAGCACATCCCAATCACCACACATGCCAATATCAAGTTGATAAATAAAGAGATACCCAGTAGTGGGGATATGTATAAAGCTGATGTGTTTATGCATTCATTGCTCGATGCAGATGTAGGAAATGAAGTACCTGAATTTAGAAAATAAATATATTATTTTACAGTGCTTTCTATTCATTCTATTCCTTTGTACAAATTTATATAGAGTACATATCAGTGTTGCTAAAACCAAAACTACATACAGCTAGGTAAACACAGTAAATATAATTACTTATCACTTCTGTGCAAGTAGAGGAAAATAGATCCACAGTTGGTAGTTCTATTACTAATAATTATGTAAATGTATTTTCAAAAAGTGATGATTGGAATTATTAAAGTTTACTTGATTCAGTAGTTAATTGTATTTCTTGTCTAGCTGGTCCA
>NW_003547303.1:15174-18557 GCF_000090795.2 Amphimedon queenslandica | reverse complement strand
AGCAACTGCAGTAGGAGGATTATTATCACTACTACCATTAATAGGTCCATTAGTTACTCTGTCATTAGATATAGTACACTGATAGTTACCAGCTTCAGTTAAGTTTGCTACTGTCACTCTTGTAACTGATCTTGGTCCATTCACTATCACACGAGACAGTTCAGTAGATATTCCATTCCCATTCACTGAGCAACTGACAGTGGTAGGAGGACCATCAGAGACATTGAAACTGAGACTGAAGACTGGAGGAGTAGCTAATCTACTAGTGGAGAGGAGAGAGAACTGCATAGTAGGATCAGCATCAGGACCATCTGTAAAAGAAGCACATTAATTATAGTCTATATTCATCACATACCATTGTTATTGTATCCAGTATCAGTATATGCTCCAACCACTAGTGTTTGATTCACTCCATTCTCATCAGGAATGATACACTTGTATAAACCTTCATATCCTGATAGTCCTTCTCTTCTAGCTAGTGCGATCTGACCACTGAGTCTCTTACTGAACATTGGTCTAGGAGCTGATGGATCACCAAAGGGTCCATCAAATAAAGGTACTTCAGTTCCATTAGGATAATACCACACTCCAATATTAGCACCATTGTTAGCACTCTGACACCACAAAGCACCATTGATATTATTAGCATTATTATTTTTATCAACATCATACAACTGGCTAGCATACATCATAGAGTAATCAGGTATTATCTTGCTATCATAAGGTAGGTACAATTGAATGCCTATATACATCAGGTTAGTCTACTATTGCAATAGTTACCGGTAAGTTTATATTCTTACCATTACTAGGCAGGTTATTAGGTTGTTGTCCTTCAACTCTCAACAGGAGGAAGCCAGCAAGAAGAAGCAATGCCCTCAACATCTTCACTGAATAGACACAAAAATGAACAGTCAACAGTATTCAATTTCATGTTTAGTATATAGTGTGTGTGTTTCTTAATTGCTATCTCACATGTGGAAACATAAAGTGCATGTGTTTACCCCATTAAGAAAGCAATGCCAGTTTGTGTTTCCTTTACAAAGCTTGTACAGTCAGTTTGATAATAGTCGTTTGTTCTCATTCCAAAACATGAACTGTCTTGTGACCATTACAGCATTGATGCATCATACGCTGATAGTGTGTTATAAAGGAATGTGTTATGATACAAAAGTACTTCCCAAAAGAGCAAAAGGCTCTGATGTAAACAAAGATTTTAAAAATGAACACACATGTACATACACTCAATAATGAAATTAGACATCCACATGTACATGCATGATGACACACACACACACACACACCAAATGTTAAGTTGATGTACACAATCTTTAATTGACACTAACTACTTGCAAAAATTGTATATGCCTGTTTGTGGAGATGAGGCTAATTTAAATAATAATTGTTTTTATTGATTTTCTTGTTCTACTTCTATACAGTGTAGTTGTTCTGTGGAGGTTCAAGTGATGACAAGTCCAAAGGTGATTCATATATAGCATCTTGTGGATTTTGAACTACTGGGGGCCTGTTATGTTAGAATTATTAGTTTATATCATTTTTATTTCAATTTACTTACTCAAAGACATCATAGTCATGTTCTACATTATTCTTTAACTTGATGGATCTGAAATACACAATATAGAAAAATAAGTTGATTTGTATTTTTTCTTCTTCTCTCTCCTCTCATTCCACATCACTCTTTTTTTCTCTTCTCTCTATCTCTTACTTGACACTATAAACTATCTTCTTCTTACAGCATATCCCAATTACCACACATACAAATATCATGTTGACAAATAAAGAGATACCCAGTAGTGGTAGAGATATGTATAAAGTTGATGTGTTTATGCATTCATCACTTGAAGCAGAGGTAGGAGATGAAGTGCCTAAATTTAGAAAATAAAATTAATGTTATTTCACATGCTTTCTATTTATTATATTGCTCTGTATAAATTTATAAGGTACAAGTCTATGTTGTTGTTCAATTGTGTACATACATATTAAAACCAAAACTACATACAGTAAGGTAAACATTATTATTAACAGTAAACATTTACTTATTGCTTCTGTGTAAGAATAGGAAGACAATTCCACTGTTGGTAGCTCTGTAACTATAATATTTTAGTATTTGACAGTTAAAGCATTGCTTTACCTGTTGGTGCAGTTCTAGGTCCTTCGTAATCAATTCCATTTATTTCTATAGTCATTGAGATCTCAAATGAGTAACTGAGGCATGAGTACAACTCTGGTATAATAACTTCATTTGATTCATTGCTAACATTCATTGAGTCATCATCAAACCCACTGCTGTAATAGACAGTGTAGTAACTGGCCCCTGGAATGGGTAGCCAATTCATTTGTACAGTAGTAGAGTTGAGATGTATGACAGTGAAATTACTAATTTTTGCTATGAAAGTAAATAATGTTAGATCTATAGCTGTGAATTTGCAATTGAACATTACCTAGATCTATATCACTAGTTGATACAATTTTATCAGTCCATTCTCCTGGTCCAATACTAGTATATGCTCTCACTCCAATAGTATAACTAGTATTAGGTATCAATCCTACTATACTGTAATAAGTGTTAGTAGTGTTAGTTATATTGTATGGACCAGTAATGGTAGACTCTCTATATCTTATCTCATACACTGTAATGATACCATTAGGTATTGTAGGAGGATTCCATGAGATACTGATCTCAGTTAGTGTAGCATTTGTTTGTATTAGATCAGATATCAGACCAGGGACTGTGTTAAGATCATGTTAAACTGATTAATATCTCATGTTGGCTTACATGACTCCTTAATGGTAAATTGTATTTCTCGTTTAGCTGGTCCATTTATATTATAATTATAAGGCATTATACTCACAGTATAGTTAGTATATGGTATTAATCCTGTGAGATTATACATTCTGTTGTCTCCTCCAGTGATATTAACAGTATAACTAGTGTTTGAAGTGATGTTAGTGTATGTGAGGTAGTATCCAGTGATTGGTCCATTCCTTCCATTGCAAGGTACTTCATCCCATGAGACAGTCATTGACACTGACTCTACTGATGAGAATATAATATCACCCACTGGTGCAGTAGGAGCTATAAGAATTAAAGAATAATAATAAATATTAAATTTATTTACCAGAAGACAGTGTAATAGCTGAATAATTTCTAGTCAAATAAGCTGTCTCAGCTCCATATACTCCATTAAGATCAAAGCCACATTGGCTATAAGGAGGTATACCAGTTGAAGTATGTGGTGATGAAACTGATGTTTCATTATTACTAGTGAATGATGATTCACATACTCTCCTACATCTCCTATTACTATTATAACTAATTGGTAATACAGCAGTTGGTGGACTCCATGTTAATGTAATGGTAGAAG
>NW_003547303.1:11188-14856 GCF_000090795.2 Amphimedon queenslandica | reverse complement strand
GATACTACATAGAAAGTGTAGGTATTTCCTTGAGATAATCCTGATGTTATATTGATTGTTGTATGACTAGTGTTGGATACACTAACAGGAGTATTACTAAACAGTTGATAGTAGGCCTCATAACCAGTAGCTCCTGATACAGTAGACCAGGAGAGTCTTACATGAGCTAAACCAGTACTTAATCTTGTAGCAGTTAAACCAGTTGGAGTATCAGATACTGAAACAAAGCAATAATTAATATTAAACAATAATAAAACGGACCTGATAAACTAAATAATGTGATACTACTTGATGCCTGAGCACCTCCTATAGCACCATTAATACTAGCAGTTACTCTGTCATTAGATACAGTACACTGATAGTTACCAGCTTCACTTAAATTTGGTACTGTCACTCTTGTAATAAATCCTGATCCATTCACTATCACACGAGACAGTTCAGTAGATATTCCAGTCCCATTCACTAAACAACTGACAGTAGTAGGAGGACCATCAGAGACGTTGAAACTGAGACTGAAGACTGGAGGAGTAGCTAACCTACTAGTGGAGAGGAGAGAGAACTGCATAGTAGGATCAGCATCAGGACCATCTGTAAAAGAAGTACATTAATTATAGTCTATATTCATCACATACCATTGCTTTTGAATCCAGTATCAGTATATGCTCCAACCACTAGTGTTTGATTCACTCCATTCTCATCAGGAATGATACACTTGTACAAACCTTCATATCCTGATAGTCCACCATTTCTAGCTAGTGCAATCTGACCACTGAATCTCTTACTGAACACTGGACTAAGATTGGCATTGTTATCATCAAATGCATCATTTGTCAAAGGTACTTCAGTTCCATTAGGATAATACCACACTCCAATATTAGTACCATTGTTAGCACTCTGACACCACAAAGCATCATTGATATTGCCAGTATCATTATTGTGGTCAACATCATAAAACTGGCTAGAATGTATCATAAAGTAATCAGGTATTATCCTGTCCTCATAAGGTAGATACAACTGAGTGCCTATAGATTACACAATTAAAGAAACTCATATTAAAGTGATATTCTAGTTACCATTACTAGGCAGGTTATTAGGTTGCTGTCCTTCAACTCTCAACAGGAGGAAGCCAGCAAGAAGAAGCATTGCCTTCAACATCTTCACAGGAGAAATAGTACACAGATAGGTATCAACATGCAAATATTTGGTAAATAACAACTCACATGAGGAAACACACATACATATGTGTTGTTGTTTAACTCACTTACCCATTTCCTTTATAAAACTTATATATACATTCACTTATACATTCAGTTTGATGGTACATAGCTTTTACTAATTTTCCTAAAGGATACTACTGTTTGGATCTAGGGCAGTTCTGTTACACAAAGTAATGCCCTGATGCAAGCAAAGATTTAATTGTACATGAAAAATAGCTGTAGATAATAATAGTACACACTTTATATTAGCTACTTGCAATCTAATGATGTGCCTATACCAACAAACACAGCTAGTGCATGGAGTTTTATTTATAAAATTCATCATTGTTGATTTTCTTGTTCTGCCATTACTCTATAGTGGGTGGGTGGAGGTTGAATTCTTGGTTGAAGTTCAAATGATGACAATTCCAAGGGAGAATCGTATACAACTTCTTGTGGATTTTGAATTACTGGGGGCCTGTTATGACAGTATTATTATGCAGTGATTTTTATCATGTTTATTCTTTATGTACTTACTCAATGACAGCATAGTTGTGTACTGGATCCTTCTTTAATTTGATGGGCCTTATAGTACCGGTAGCACTAAAAAAGTAAAAATATACGAAAAATTAAGCTGATTTGTACTCTTTTCTTCTCTATATTTTTTTCTCTTTTATTTCTTCTCACTCTTTTCCTCTCCTCTCTCTATCTCTTACTTGACATTATAAGCTACCTTTTTCTTCTTACAGCACATTCCAATCATCACACACACAAATATCATGTTAATAAATAAAGAGATACCCAGTAGTGGTGGACATACATACAAAGTTGATATGTTTATGAATTCATCACTGAAAACACCACTCTGTGTTGAAGTAGGAGATGTCATAGCTAAAGTAAGAAATATTAAATATCACTCTACAGTGCCTGCTATTTGTATAACAGCAAAACTGATTTGTTTTTAGTGGCTTTTATTCTGATTTGGCTTATACAAATTGGTTGTGTTTATGATGCTTTTTTATATAGAATCCAATAGGAATTGAAAGCATAAATGTTGTTGCCAATTTGTACATTCAACAACCACACATTAAAACTGAAAGGACAGTAATGTAAACGTTTATATATTATTAACACACTCGTAATTATTACTTATTGTTTTTGAAGTGTAAGTTAAACATGAACCCACTGTTGGTACTTCAGTAGAAATAACTAAAACATTCAAGTACTTCAGTGTTCCATATTTTATCATTATTTTACCTGTTGGTTCAGTTCTAGGTCCTTCATAATAAGCTCCATTTATTTCTATAGTCACTGACATCTCAAATGAGTAACTGAGGCATGAGTATAGTCCTGATATGATACTTTGATTTGTTTCATTGCTAACATTCATTGAATCAACATAACACCCACTGCTGTAATAGACAGTGTAGTAACTGGCCCCTGGAATGGGTAGCCAATTCATTTGTACAGCAGTTGAGTTGAGACGTATGAGAGTGAAATTGCTTATACTTACTATAAAAATAGTGTATTATAATGCTGTGAATTTTAATAAAAAATTCACCTATTTTTTTAGTTGTAAATAATTCATTAGTCCATTCTCCTGGTCCAACACTAGTATAAGCTCTCACTCCAATAGTATAACTAGTATTAGGTATCAATCCTACTATACTGTAATAAGTGTTAGTAGTGTTAGTTATAGTGTATGGACCAGTACTGGTAGACTCTCTATATCTTATCTCATATACTGTAATGATACCATTAGGTATTGTAGGAGGATTCCATGAGATACTGATCTTAGTTGGTACCCTTGCATATAGATCAGATATCAGACCAGGAACTGTGTTAAAATCATGTTAAACTGATCAATATCCTATTGACCTACTTGATTCAGTAGTCAAATGCATTTCTTGTCTAGCTGGTCCATTCATATTATAATTATAAGGTATTATACTCACAGTATAGTTAGTATATGGTATTAATCCTGTGAGATTATACATTCTGTTGTCTCCTCCAGTGATATTAACAGTATAACTAGTGTTTGAAGTGATGTTAGTGTATGTGAGGTAGTATCCAGTGATTGGTCCATTCCTTCCATTGCAAGGTACTTCATCCCATGAGACAGTCATTGACACTGACTCTACTGATGAGAATATAATATCACCCACTGGTCCAGTAGGAGCTAGAGAGAATAAAACAATAATACTGAATTAATAAATAGTTGCATACCAGATGAAAGTGTAGTAGTTACATTGCTAACATTAAAATCTACCATATCATCTTCATATACTCCAATAAGATCAAAGTCACATTGACTGTAAGGAGGTATACCAGTTGAAGTATGTGGTGATGAAACTGATGTTTCACTATTACTAGTGACTGATGATTCACATACTCTCCTACATCTCCTATTAATGTTATAACTAATTGGTACTACAGCAGTTGGTGGACTCCATGTTAATGTAATGGTACTAT
>NW_003547303.1:0-8848 GCF_000090795.2 Amphimedon queenslandica | reverse complement strand
GGTAGCTCTGTGACTATAATATTTTAGCATTTGACAGTTAAAGCATTACTTTACCTGTTGGTTCAGTTCCAGGTCCTTTGTAATAAATTCCATTTATTTCTATAGTCACTGACATCTCGAGTGAATAGCTGAGGCATGAGCACAGCCCTGATATGATACTTTGATTTGTTTCATTGCTAACATTGATTGAATCATCATCACACCCACTGCTGTAATAGACAGTGTAGTAACTGGCCCCTGGAATAGGTAGCCAATTTATTTGTACAGTAGTTGAGTTGAGACGTATGACAGTGAAATTACTAATTTTTGCTATAAAGTAAATAATGTTAGATCTATAATTATGAATTTACAATTGAACATTACCTATATCTATGACATTAGTTGATACAATTTTATCAGTCCATTCTCCTGGTCCAATACTAGTATATGCTCTCACTCCAATAGTATAACTAGTATTAGGTATCAATCCTACTATACTGTAATAAGTGTTAGTAGTGTTAGTTATATTGTATGAACCAGTACTGGTAGACTCTCTATATATTATCTCATATACTGTAATGATACCATTAGGTATTGTAGGAGGATTCCAGGATATTCTGGTCTCAGTCAACCTAGCATTGGTTTGTATCAGATTAGATATGATACCAGGAGGAACTGAGTTAGAATTATGATAAACTGATCAATATCCCATTGACAGTATTGACTTACTTGATTCAGCTGTTAATTGTATTTCTTGTCTAGCTGGTCGATTCATATTATAATTATAAGGTATTATACTCACAGTATAGTTAGTATATGGTATTAATCCTGTGAGATTATACATTCTGTTGTCTCCTCCAGTGATATTAACAGTATAACTAGTGTTTGAAGTGATGTTAGTGTATGTGAGGTAGTATCCAGTGATTGGTCCATTCCTTCCATTGCAAGGTACTTCATCCCATGAGACAGTCATTGACACTGACTCTACTGATGAGAATATAATATCACCCACTGGTCCAGTAGGAGCTAAAGGAAAAAAGAAAAATAAAAAATACTAAAATTATTTTTTACCAGAAGACAGTGTAATAGCAGAATAATTCGTCAAATTAGCTGTCTCAGCTCCATATACTCCAATAAGATCAAAGTCACATCGACTGTAAGGAGGTATACCAGTTGAAGTATCTGGTGATGAAACTGATGTTTCATTATCACTAGTGACTGATGATTCACATACTCTCCTACATCTCCTATTAATATTATAACTATTTGGTACTACAGCAGTTGGTAGACTCCATGTTAATGTAATGGCTGAAGCTGTAACTAGAGTAGCTATAAAGTCATGAACTAATGGATCGCCTATATAAATACAAAAATAATAATTTTTTGTATGATAACTTAACTTACTAATTGTTAACATAACTGAAGCATTACCACTAGGTAGAGAAGCTGGTCCATAAGATACTACATAGAAAGTATATGCATGTCCTTGAATCAATGATATTATATTGATTGTTGTTGAAGCACTTGTAGTGCCTGCACTGACAGGAGTAGATCTATTACTAGACAGTTGATAGTAGACCTCATAACCAGTAGCTCCTGATACAGTAGACCAGGAGAGTCTTACATGAGCTAAACCAGTACTTAGTCTTGTAGCATTTAAACCAGTTGGAGTATCAGATACTGGAAATATATCCAATAATTATTATTATTCTTGATAATAATCACTAACCTGATACATTCAATGATGAAGTACTATTGACTGCAGTAGGAGGATTATTATTATCACTACTATCACTAATAGGACCAGCAGTTACTCTATCATTAGATACAGTACACTGATAGTCACCAGCTTCAGTTAAGTTTGTTACTGTCACTCTTGTAACAGATCCTGATCCATTCACTATCACACGAGACAGTTCAGTAGATATTCCATTCCCATTCATTGAACAACTGACAGTAGTAGGAGGAGGACCATCAGAGACATTGAAACTGAGACTGAAGACTGGAGGAGTAGCTAATCTACTAGTGGAGAGGAGAGAGAACTGCATAGTAGGATCAGCATCAGGACCATCTGTAAAAGAAGTACATTAATTATAGTCTATATTCATCACATACCATTGTTATTGTATCCAGTATCAGTATATGCTCCAACCACTAGTGTTTGATTCACTCCATTCTCATCAGGAATGATACACTTGTATAAACCTTCATATCGTGATAGTGACCCTCTTCTAGCTAGTACAATCTGACCACTGAATCTCTCACTGTATACACTGGTCTAGGAGCTGAATTATCATCAAAGGGTCTATCAAATAAAGGTACTTCAGTTCCATTAGGATAATACCACACTCCAATATTAGTAACATTGTTAGCACTCTGACACCATAAAGCATCATTAATACAATCATTATTCTGATCATTATCATAAAACTGGTTAGCATATATCATAGAGTAATCAGGTATTATTCTGTCTTCACGAGGTAGGTACAATTGAGTGCCTGCCGTCCATGAAATTAATCCAATAAAAATCATTAAGTTTATATTCTTACCATTACTAGGCAGGTTATTAGGTTGTTGTCCTTCAACTCTCAACAGGAGGAAGCCAGCAAGAAGAAGCAATGCCCTCAACATCTTCATAGAAGAAATAGTACATAGCCTATATGTGTTGTTGTTTAACTCACATACCCATTTCCTTTATAAAACTGATACATTCAGTTTGATGGTACATAGCTCATACTAATTTTCCTAAAGGATACTACTGTTTGGATCTAGGGCAGTTCTGTTACACAATGTAATGCACTGATGCAAGCAAAGATTTAATTGTACATGAAAAATAGCTGTAGATAATAATAGTACACACAACTTTATATTAGCTACTTGCAATCTAATGATGTGCCTATACCAACAAACACAGCTAGTGCATGGAGTTTTATATATAAAATTTATCATTGCTGATTTTCTTGTTCTGCCATTACTCTATAGTGGGTGGGTGGAGGTTGAATTCTCGGTTGAAGTTCAAATGATGACAATTCCAAGGGAGAATCGTATACGACTTCTTGTGGATTTTGAATTACTGGGGGCCTGTTATGACAGTATTATTATGCAGTGATTCTTATCATGTTTATTCTTTATATACTTACTCAATGACAGCATAGTTGTGTACTGGATCCTTTTTTAATTTGATGGGCCTTATAGTACCGGTAGCACTGAAAAAGTAAGAATATACGAAAAATTAAGCTGATTTGTACTCTTTTCTTCTCTATGTTTCTTTCTCTTTATTCCCCCTCACTCTTCTCTTCTCTCTATCTCTTACTTGACATTATAAGCTACCTTTTTCTTCTTACAGCACATTCCAATCATCACACACACAAATATCATGTTAATAAATAAAGAGATACCCAGTAGTGGTGGACATACATACAAAGTTGATATGTTTATGAATTCATCACTGAAAACACCACTCGGTGTTGAAGTAGGAGATGTCATAGCTAAAGTAAGAAATATTAAATATCACTCTACAGTGCCTGCTATTTGTATAACAACAAAAATGATTTGCTTTTAGTGGCTTTTATTTTGATTTGCTTCATGCAAAATGGATGTGTTTATGATATGCTTTTTTATATAGAATCTAATAGGAATTGAAAGTAAAAAAGTTGTTGCCAATTTGTACATTCAACAACCACACATTAAAACTGAAAGGACGGTAAGGTAAACATTTATATATTATTAACACACTCATGATTATTACTTATTGTTTTTGAAGTGTAAGTTGAACATGAACCCACTGTTGGTACTTCTGTAGAAATAACTAAAATATTTAAACAGCTTAACATTCCATATTTTATCATTATTTTACCTGTTGGTTCAGTTCTAGGTCCTTTGTAATGAGTTCCATTTATTTCTACAGTCATTGACATCTCAAATGAGTAACTGAGGCATGAGTATAGTCCTGATATGATACTTTGATTTGTTTCATTGCTAACATTTATTGAGCCAATATCAAACCCACTGCTGTAATAAATGGTATAGTAACTGGCCCCTAAAATGGGTAGCCAATTTATTTGTACAGTAGTTGAGTTGAGACGTATGAGAATGAAATTGCTTATACTTGCTATAAAAATAGTGTATTATAATGCTGTGAATTTTAATAAAAAATTTACCTATTTTATCAGTTGTGAATAATTCATTAGTACATTCTCCTGGTCCAATACTAGTATATGCTCTCACTCCAATAGTATAACTAGCATTAGGTATCAATCTTACTATACTGTAATAAGTGTTAGTAGTGTTAATTATAGTGTATGGACCAGTACTGGTAGACTCTCTATATCTTATCTCATATACTGTAATGATACCATTAGGTATTGTAGGAAGACTCCATGAGATACTGATCTCAGTTAGTGCAGCATTTGTTTGTATTAGATCAGATACCACACCAGGAACTGTGTTAAGATCATGTTAAACTGATCAATATCTCATTGACTTACTTGATTCAGCAGTTAATTGTATTTCTCGTCTAGCTGGTCCATTCATATTATAATTATAAGGTATTATACTCACAGTATAGTTAGTATATGGTATTAATCCTGTGAGATTATACATTCTGTTGTCTCCTCCAGTGATATTAATAGTATAACTAGTGTTTGAAGTGATGTTAGTGTATGTGAGGTAGTATCCAGTGATTGGTCCATTCCTTCCATTGCAAGGTACTTCATCCCATGAGACAGTCATTGACACTGACTCTACTGATGAGAATATAATATCACCCACTGGTGCAGTAGGGGCTATAGGAATATGAATATAATAATACTACTTTGATATCATACCAGTAAAGGGTGTAGCTACAGTACTAGCATTGAAAGCTACTGTATCATCTTCATATACTCCAATAAGATCAAAGGTACATAGACTGTAAGGAGGTATACCAGTTGAAGTATGTGGTGATGTAACTGATGTTTCATTAGTACTAGTGAATGATGATTCACATACTCTCCTACAATTAGTAACAATATTATAACTAGTTGGTACTACATCAGTTGGTGGACTCCATGCTAATGCAATGGGAGTACTTGTAATTTCTGTAGCTGTGAAATCATTAACCTCTGGATAACCTAGAAATTCGCAAATTATGCTAATTTGATTTATTACAAAATACTGTAGCTTACTAATTATAAGTATAACTGAAGCATTACCACTAGGTAGAGAAGCTGATCCATAAGATACTACATAGAAAGTGTATGTACTTCCTTCAATCAATCCTGATGTTATATTGAATGTTGTTGAAGCAGTAGTGCCTACACTAACAGAAGTATTACTAGACAGTTGATAGTAGACCTCATAACCAGTAGCTCCTGATACAGTAGACCAGGAGAGTCTTACATGAGCTAAACCAGTACTTAATCTTGTAGCAGTTAAACTAGTTGGAGTATCAGATACTGAAAATATAATAATACTAATTGTTGATAATAATCACAAACCTGATACAATCAAAGATGAAGTACTATTAACTGCAGTAACACCACTAATATTACCAGCAGTTACTCTGTCATTAGATACAGTACACTGATAGTTACCAGCTTCTCTCAGTCTCACTGTTACTGTCACTCTTGTAACAGATCCTGATCCATTCATTATCACACGAGACAGTTCAGTAGATATTCCAGTCCCATTCACTGAACAATTGACAGTAGTAGGAGGACCATCAGAGACATTGAAACTGAGACTGAAGACTGGAGGAGTAGCTAATCTACTAGTGGAGAGGAGAGAGAACTGCATAGTAGGATCAGTATCAGGACCATCTGTGAAAGAAGTACATTAATTATAGTCTATATTCATCACATACCATTGTTATTGTATGCAGTATCAGTATATGCTCCAACCACTAGTGTTTGATTCACTCCATTCTCATCAGGAATGACACACTTGTATAAACCTTCATATCCTGATATTCCAGCTCTTCTAGCTAGTGCAATCTGACCACTGAATCTCTTACTGAACACTGGACTAGGAGCTGATGAATCAGTGAAACTTCCATCAAATAGAGGTACTTCAGTTCCATTAGGATAATACCACACTCCAATATTGGAGACATTGTTAGCACTCTGACACCACAAAGCATCATTGATATTATTAACATCATTATTCTGATCAACGTTATAAAACTGTCTAGCATATATCATAGAGTAATCAGGTATTGCCCTGTCCTCATAAGGTAGAAACAGCCGAACACCTACATCAAGTGAGTAACCAATTACAGATTCTTATTTCTTACTATTATTAGGCAAAGCAGGAGGAGTTTGTCCTTCAACTCTCAACAGGAGGAAGCCAGCAAGAAGAAGCAATGTCCTCAACATCTTCAAAGAATAGACACACACAAGAAGATATGAACAGTATCCAATGGCATGCTTGGTATGTATAAATAGTATGAGTATGTTTCTTCCCATTTATGGGCTATAAATAACAACTCACATGAGTAATATATGCATTGAAAGTTTATGTTGGCTCTACTAAGAACACATGACAACTTCCCTTCCTTTACAAAACATGTGCATTCAGTTTGATAGTAGTCAGTTATTCTATTGCCAAAACATGAACTGTCTTGTGATAATTAAAAGCATTCAGTGACAATAAACATTGATAATGTGTTATAGCACAAATAAAATGAATCTATTAGAGTATAATTATGTATATTAGCAGTGATTATGATAAATACAGTCAAATAGAAAAGAGAGAGTGAGGGAGTAAGGTTGTTTTCGTAATGTCTAGAATGTGGTATGCTAAAATGAAGAGAGGGAGAGTAGCTCATTACAATAATGTGATTAAGAATGTCATTATCACAACAACCATCAGTTCAAATACTACCAGACTACCATATATCAGATTACTCCAGTAGGAAGTCATAGTATACTCACTCCCAAAGTATCATAATAGGTCTGGTACATTACAGTAGGGGATTATAGTATACTGTACTAAATATGGTATTTTTATTCAGTATAGATCTAGTGTGAGATAGCAAATTGTTAGCTTTTATAAATATTATTTTTTTAAAGTATAAAACAAACTACAACCACAGCAGAAATTACCCTTCAAACAAAATCTTGTATTTTCACAAAATATTAAGGTCACACACACACACACATCCATTTCCCTTCATCAACATAAACATACTAGTACAGTACAACATTATAGATAAAGATATTAAACACTGAAAGTTAATAGATGCATAAACAAATATTATGATCTAAACATGCGATAAAGAATAAGTGTAAATCAAACATGCATATACATGTATCATCAATATGATCCACTGGTAATACAATAAACACATCACATATACATAAGCCTTTAATAAATAGAAATATCAAGACTACAACCCCAGCAGAAATTACCCTTCAAACAAAATCTTGTATTTTCACAAAATATTAAGGTCACACACACACATCCATTTCCCTTCATCAACATAAACATGCTAGTACAGTACAACATCATAGATAAAGATATTAAACACTGAAAGTTTATGGACGCATAAACAAATATTATGATCTAAATATATGATAAAGAATAAGTGTAAATCAAACATGCATATACATGTATCATCAATATGATCCACTGGTAATACCTACTCTACATATACACATGAGCCTTTAATACAGAAAAGTTTTAAACCATACTAGTGGTACAATTGCTTAAAATAAGGTCCTCTAAGAAGTCTGGTGCTAATTTTTCCAGTATAGCAAGGCTGAAAAAGTCGTGGCAGCCATTTTAAACTCGGGGGAAATCCTACTTAGTAACACGACCATGTTACGTCTGCTCCTAATAATAATAGTTACATAGTTACAGCAATTATGATAACTATAATAATAATAATGTAATTTATTGCACAGCTGTGATACATAATTGGAATGTAAGAACATATGTGGCTTAACTTTTGCAAAAAAACATAAAATAAATAATAACAATAATTCTTAAATATTACGCATCAAATCTGTCTCATTGGTTGAATATCTGAAGCAACCTTTAAAAAAAAGAAAAAATTAATAACAATTAAAAAATAATTAAAAGTCTCACTTCAAATGGACTTTCAGTTGAAGCTCTTATATCATCAAGACTGACCCCCTCGGCAATTTCAATGAGTCTCAGACCCTTATCCTTGTCGACTTCAAACACACACTGTATAAAAGAGTGGTTGCTATGGTGATTAAATGCCCCGCCCACTAACCATATCGGTGATGATGGTATTGACGCAGTTCTTTCCAGTGAGAGGTAGAGTGCAGTTTTTAAGGATCTTTGCTCCACCATTCTGTTGCAAAAGAAGATGAAAATGGAGAGAATTATTACATTTTCTTATACACATACATGTTTGTCATGTTACATAAAAAGTTTGAACTGATTCCAATTACAATGGATTTTATAAAGTTACTCCGAAATCGGGCCAAAGTCCCTGTAGTACTACAGTACAAGGTCTTCGGCTAAATTTTGCCAAAAATGAAAAGGAGAGAATTCTCCATTTTTATAATTTTTTCTGATGCATATACATGTTCTTATGTTGTGTAGAAAGTTTGAACTGATTTCAATCAAAATTAGATTTTTTACAATTTTTTAAAGTTGCTCCAAAATTGGACCAAAGTCCCTGTACTACAGTACAGGGTCTTTGGCCAAATTTCGCCAAAAATAAAAAGGAGAAAAATTTCCTTTTAAATAATTTTTCCTAATACATATGCATGTTCTTATGATGTTTAGAAAGTTTCCCCTGATTCCGATCAAAATGGAATTTTTTACAAATTTTAAAAGTTGCTCCAAAATTGGTCTAAAATCATTAATTAGGTCCTCACTTTTGCAGTATGTTCCATTGTCACTACAACTTTACTCC